>NW_025776661.1:0-134127 GCF_021130785.1 Homalodisca vitripennis
CTAACCTAATCCTGTTTTCTTCACAATCCTTCAATCATAAGAAGACAAACTTCTAACATAGAACTTGGTAGAGAATAGAGAATAAAATATTCTAACAGGGGTGTGTGGCTTCATCTATGGTATAATTAAAGCATTATCTCTTTACAGACTTAAATTGTGTGTTCCGGAATAGATATACCTAGCTCTACATTTAGAGAAGCATGTTACGTGACACGTGGTGTATGCATCATAACTACTTAAAATCTGTTTACAAATAATTGTCAATTTACAAATGTGTAGGGATCACAGTTTCTTTATAATTACTCAAGCTGCACTTACTGTATTAATTTACTCTTTAAATCAGTTTGTAACATAATAATGCAAACATATTTTTTTGGAATTAATATATATTTAATGGATAAAAGTTCTATGAACGGTTGTTATGTAAACAGTCTGGGCTGTATAAATTATAGTGGTGTGTTTAACTAGTGGGGGACTAATGCTCATCTTTCACTGAAAATCATCAAAATAAACTAGTTCTAACTTATTAAGTGGTTACTAAAAAGCCGTTTTGAGTTATAAAATTGAGCTTCAATACTTATCAAATTGTAAAAAAAAATGTTACCAATGAATGTTAATGAATTAATTTTGTTTGTTTTTTTAGGCGAAAAACACTTAGGTCATCAACACCCGCTTGCGTAAATGATACCTACTCATAGTTGGTGGTGTCAATTTACATTACACATATTAAACGAAAACATACAAGTAGGGAAATAAAATATTTCATAGAAGGAATAAATAAGTAACAATTTAAATCAACAACTTGAGAGAGACTGTAAAGTGGTCTAACCCATTAAACGATAGAACACAAATAACAATAACGATAGCAGGAGGAACTTAATAGCATAAGTTAAGGACTATAGATACATTACAACGTTTGCTTGCCCTTAAGATGGCTGTAAAGAGTCCAATCCTGTAGCAGTAAATAAAATCCATACAAAGATATAACAAAAGACTACGTACTAAATAACAATAATAATAAATATAATATAAAATACAATTCAGCTCAGATTCGTGACATTAGTGACGTATCGTTCAGGAATCCGAAGAGCTTAGCCAAGACGTCACAATTATCTCCTAGCAACTCTTGAAGAGTTTCAGGGAGGAGATATTTACGTCTCTGTTGAGAGTAGTGGTTGTATTCCAACAGAATATGCTTTACTGTTACAACCACGTTACAAAAAGGGCACAAAGGGGGATCATCGCGATTCATAAGAAAGCCATGCCATCAGGAGCGTGTGTCCTATCCGAAGACGGCACGGCACAGCACTACTTCCTCACGACGACTGGTGCGAAGCGATCTAGACCAAGGCGAGATACTATTTTTATAGTATCTGCGCTGGTAACGCCTTGATTTAATGGGTCAAGGTTTGTTGCTTCTTTAGCAGCTTTATCAGCGAACCCGTTCAAGGTATTCCAACGTGTCCGTGAACCCAGATCAGAAAGACATGTATGTCTCGCCTGCCAAGATCGTAGATAGCACTTAGAACTTTACGAATAAGAATATTCCGGGAATATATTTCTTCCGTGTTCATTACGGAGCTGAGAGAGGTGGAACATAGAACTAATCTTCTAGTTCTTGGACATACAATTCTGAATGCTTTGAGAATGGCTGTCAGCTCCGCAGTATAGATTTAATAATAAACATGCTGTCCAAACTTATATTCTTGAGTCTCAGTTACTAAAGCACAACCAATTCCCTGACCTGTTTTTGATCCATCGGTATATACTACGTCGCACGGCTTTAACGCGTCAAATATTTTCATAAGACCTTGTTTATAAACTATGTCGGGTGTTTTTGCTTTTGGGATAAAAACTCAGAGACACATAGGAAGAGAAGTTAGTAACCGTTCAAAGTGGGATATCACATTCATGCACAAGGAAAGTCGGTAAAACCGAGATAAGCTAGGCCAGAGAGAGCTCTCATTTCAAATGGCCTATGAGAGTTTGGACGATATTTAGAGGCTTGTTGTTTACAGCTATTAAATACGGGGTCGTACGCGGGATTGTTTAGTCTTGAATTCAGAGCATGAAAGTAGTTCATAATTATTTGGTTTCTTCTACATGATAGAGGTGGTTCTCCAGCTTCTGCAAATAATGAATTACAAATAATATCAATCACTCAGTCACCACTAAACGCAAAAAAAACATAGGCTGTATTTTGATTGGATAAGGCCTGCGCAGATATAAATACATCTATAATACATACAAGCAATAAATATGATTCAGTTAAACATTAACATGATGTCGCCTTATATAATATATTATATAATAATGTGGGCTTAAGAAAGACAGGGGCACGGACGTGACGTTTGGAGGACAAGTTACGGAAATAGTAACACAAATATGACGAAACCTAGATTTGGAAGTACCTTGACTTATTAAAACATTTAATCGCGTCGAGATGGAGATTAATGGGTTTGTACCGTATTTAAAATAATTATGATACACAGTAATTTATATCTAATTAAAGAGTATTAATTTAATTCCTAAGGATTTATTTATTAGAAAATCTTAAGTATTTTTTAGTATGTGGCTTTATTTGATATTCTGTACTATTTTATCAAACTTATAAAATGATTATAATTCTTCTTGTTTTAAATATAAAATTCCGAGTCTCAATTGACGAATATTGGAGGGTTCTGGCAGCACACTAACTTCTTAAAATATGTGGAAGCTCTAACCGAGTTCTTTTATTGGATACTGTATTAGTGCCGCTGCCATTAATACAATTAGGATGTAAGACCTTGGGATTAAAGCTATTATTTGTATAGTCTACAATAAGATTCTTTGTATCTTTATTGGGCCAACTTTGTATCTTATCTGATGGATTATATGCAACGTTATATTTACTCTTAATGTTTTTTGCTGTTAAGTTCTGAATAACCTTCTTCAGTTATGGTTGAGGTTATGTTGACAGGTACTAAAAGGCTATTTGATTTAAACTTAATAGAAGCTAAGGAAAGTATTTTAGTTTAGTGTGTGAGGGGCTTTGGTGGCACTAGCCAAAGAGTTGGGTCTTACAAAATTACCTCTTATTTTTTCATTCATTATGGGGGAAAACTTGCTACACGTATGATAGTCCTCTTTCATTGAACTTATCTTATCCGTAAGGTCTTTTGACGGGTATAATATGAGCATATTTTAGAGATGCTGCTGTGTGGACCTAAGCAATGAATACACTTTAAAGGGGTCTGGCATTCAAGTGAATAAAAACTGTCTCCACAGTTTCTACATTGCCTATTATTATTACAAGGTTTACTTGATACATGCCCATAGGCAAATCACCAAAAACATTGTTTAATAGATATAATGTACGTATCTACCTTCATTCGAACATAATTAAGTTTAAAATACTTGGGTAGCTTGTCCGAGTCAAAAGTTACATTTACAAAACATGTAGTAGCTAGTTCGCCATTAATTCGTCTTTTAACGCTAAGAGCTTGAATAATATTTACCTCACTTTCAGCATTTGCAAGGATATTATCTGCTATTTTTTCACTCTACATATATATTTTACAGAAACTATTCTAACTGAGGGTGCAAAAACATTATAATCAATTATAAACAATTATAATGTAACAAATATATCAAGTAATTGACGCAACTTTAACGTTTTATAAAGTCATATCTATTTTTCAAAAATATCACGTTTATATTATTATTATTATTTTATAGTAAATTTGTATTTGAATAGTTTATATCTTTTAATTTTCCCTGGAAAAAACCAGTTTAACCTACGTTTTCTATAAAATGAACAGATATATAATTTGAGGCCAATATTGAAATCTTTATTTAGCTCTGATTTTTACGATGTTTTTTTCAAACATTTTATTATTTTAGTGTTTGTTTTTAAATGTATAAATAATTCCAATAAGAAAGACCTTCTATAATGTACTAAGCGACATTCAATTCCTCTAAGCTCAACAAACTCCATCAATTTAAACACAAAGTAAGGTTATTATCTAATTATATAAAACTTTTGAAAACATGTAAAAAGAACAAAATATTTATTAAATTTATTAAAATATTGATTATTATTAAGAATTCTGTCACAGAAAAAGTTCTTTACAATGCTAAAGTTAACGGGTTAAATCTTGAAATTAAATCTTTGTATTCAAAACAATCAGATTTTGAACTTCTTCTAGAGATTACTAATAATTTTAATAACATTGAATTCCCTATTTTGTATATGAAATGATCCTAGAAAGTTTTGAATACAATCAAAAATATAAACTGGAAAAAACTCGAAAAGAATTTCAATACATTTCTTGGAAAACACCAAACACTAGAAGATTGCCTGAAAATTATTCTATAAAGAATACGTTAGTTAAACATTTATCATCACGCACATTTACCGTTGCAGAGTTGTCCATATTGAATACAGATTTTAAACTACAGCATTAACCATTTAATAAACAGTAATATGTATTTATAGTTGTTTAATAATTTAATAAACATAAATGCTATTTGAAAGGACGTAAAATTCAACGAAACAATATACACAAAATATTTCAAAATTACTTTAATATGTATGTATAAATAAAAATATTACGATTAAATCGTTAAAAGGCAATGCAGTTTTCTATCTAAAAGGAGATAAACGTAACACTATCTTTATATTACATAAAAGTGAATATTACTCGAGAGTACAGAACATGCTTAAGGATAGCCCTTATGAAAAAGACCTCTCAGCTCAACAAGCTACATCAATTGAAACAAAAAGTAAGGTTATTGTATTGTTACAAACGTTTTTAAAAAAATGAATGGAAAAACAATATTTCCTAAATTTATTAAAATATCGATTATTATTTACAATTTCGTTATGAAAAAAGTTCTTCATAAATAACGAAGAACTCATTAGGTTTGGATATGAAATATAAAACTGTTTATCATTTTGGTTCCAACTTATTTCAAGAATATTCATAATTAAAAAATTATGATTATTTCCAATGACAGTAAATTAAATTATTTTAGTGACAATAACCCCAAGTGACACACCCACACACAGGAGCCATTGAAATTTGTTGCTAGTTTTCCCTGCACAACCAACAAATATTAGAAGGCACTAAACAACCTTAAGGGTAGATTTTTTCGCCCATTACTTGAAACACTAAATCAAAGAATTGATAGTATAATTAATTGTGACTATTAAATAAAACGGAAACGATTCTTTAAAATCATTGTGACTATTTCAATCCTACTAGATACACTTAAGATAGCTAGAAATAAGATTCACGTTGTTCAATAGTAATTTTTAGAACTTATTAGAGAATTAGGCCAAGTAGTGACTTCGAAAATACTTAAGAGAAGTTTCTAAATAACATGTTAACGAAGTACAAAATAAACAGTGAATTGTTTTATGTCTAAATTTGAAGCACCTAAAGTGCTCCTGATTAATTTAGCGTACCCTAATTATGTTTATTCGTCAATGACAATCATTGTTTTTATCTTTATACTCCATTTACTATAATGGTGAGCGTTCTGTAACTCAGTCGCCATAAAAATCGTTTACTGTAACACTGCCTAAATGTAGGCCAAGTCTAGACTCTTTTTTCAGTTTAAAAATTGCATATAATAAAAAGGAAATGTATTTTAGAAATTTACCTTTATTAAAATATAACAATATTTTTATATTCTTATCAATTATTATAATAATATATGTATATTATATTATCCTCAATTTTAAGGTGCACACTGAGGTTTAAGTTTAATAGAGCCAATTGTGGAAGTGTTAATATGTAAGCCAATTCAAATTCTACAGTTGGTAGTATTTCATTAGCTCGTGTATTCATAACAGACTAGCTAACAGAATATCCTAGATCCAACATGTTTAGGTTACTGTCTGTTTGCATTACAAATAGTATAAATATGTGTATTTTTACAAAGAACCAATAGTAAGGTAAATACTAAACCTAACCACAAATTATAGGTTTTCAAATTCCCACATTTCCTCATAATTACTCGTACAACTGTATATATATTGTACAACCAGATAAGGTAAGATATCAAGGATACATGATCGCAGGCTTTTTAGGATATAAAAAGTGAACGTTTAACCTTAAAGTGTGTACAAAACATCTCACGTAATTAGGACTTGTTTTCAGTCAGAGATTTATTACTTAGTATTTTGTTTTGGAAGTTGTTTACAGTTTACTACACGATTGAAGGCAGTTTGCAGTTGAAAGTGAGAAGGAGGAAGTGTACATTTACTGAAAATATATATTTTATCAACTATTAAGTTTTCAGTTACAGTAACACTCAAACAATATATAATCTATAAATATATTATTGTGCGCTAATCAATTTAATTGATTAATACATTCAAACAATAAACTTAAATAAAAGAGGAATGAAGCCAGCTCGGGCTTCTATGAAACAAAATAGACAAGACAGTGGCAAGTTGAGTTGTAAAGGTTATATATTAAAATGAAAATGACATATTCTTCCAGATTAGAATCCAAGGCAGATAAGAAGGGAAACGGCAATTCAGATAAAATGAAACAGTACATCATTTTATAATAGAACCTGCTATTGTAACTTAAACATTTATAATTTCTAAAACGAATTATAAAACCACATTAAAGACTCACAGATGTTAACACTAAATATTAAGGTATACCGTTCAGTTTTTTTCTTATATTTATCTTATATTTGCATGACAATGGTTAAAAATATAAACTGTTATAAAAATATATAAATGTTATAAATGAAATTATCAAAATGCACGGCTTTGCGAGCGTGGAAATATAGTATTGTGGGGTTCAATAGAGTGCAATGTTTTCTCGTTTATTGAAATGCAACACTAAAAGTAGAAATTACACTCAGATACTCTACTTTGAAATTGAAGGCACAGGAATAAACTTTTGTAAACTTTAGGGGGTATAATTATAAGTAAATATATCGTGTGATGTAAGAGACATATATTTGTTTGAAATAAAAATGAATGTACCTATAATATTAAGTTACATAATACTAAAGTTTATTAGTCTTCAAATGCAGTCTCGGAACTACTATATTTTTTTAAGATTTAAAATAAAGCACAATTCATACATCATTAACTATCAATTTCCAGTATACAACAGATTACATTAGGTCTATTATGGTGTTGGGTAAATAATGTCTATAATAGGTAAGTAATGTAGTGAAGTCAAAATAGATTTTATTAGTACTAATTAATATTGTTTAATAATCTATCGTAAATTACGGAGTAAGAAATGAGTGTGATATTACAGTACTATTGTATTAAATACGTATCGTAATAAACATTTTATTAACAAAGATGAAGTATGTATGTTATTCCTAAAAACGTTAATACTACGACATGTTGTTTGGAGTTATCTAGTGCATAACTGCATTTTCCTAAATTTAAATTTAACGTAGACAATAGCAAATACAAATTATCCGTCTGACTCAGTCAGAGGATGCCATGTGCCTGTCATGTGAAACATAAAAACTGATAATGAATTGTTTATCAATAACTTTACTTTTGCACTCTGTGGAACTAAAACCTGGATAAGAGTGTTCTCTCAATGTGAAACTCCACCTATTGATTAAAGCTCATCTAGAGTGGAACTAGCTCAACGGAATAGTCAAAAGGCCTGTCAGTGGTAAAATGTACTCACTTTGTTACTGAGAATGATATAGATGAAAAAAAAATATTTCCAAATTTATATTAATACATATGTTTAAAGTGTGACACGTAGCTACTTCCAAATACGAAAGGACATCGTTTAATTAAGTTGAGCTTTCCTATATTTTGGAATATAACTTAAACTTACCCATGGTCTATTTACGAAATTTATTTCAAAGGTTCCAACAATCGGACGAATAAGTGGTCAGTTCTAAGGGCTGAGCTCCAAGGGAAAGCAGATGAACTCAAGACCAGCCACATTTTAGACCTACCCCATAGCTCTGTTCAGGAACTGGCTCTCTCTCTCTCTCTTATATAAAAAACATAATATAACTTATTGAATTATATTAAGTATTCTGATTAAATCCCACTTTGTATTCATGGAAACTTATGCATCTTAGTTTATTGTTGTTCAGCTGTGTTCATCTAAATATTTACTGTTTAGTGAAAATTCAGGCCTCGTAGCCTACAAAATATTAAGAAAACAAAAAACATTCTTTTACAACCTGTGAGAATTTATAAATTTTGCTTATAACGATCTCAAACTAACCAATTTTTTATTAATATTCTTATTAGTATCCTTTTTATAAACATTTTTGTAAATCGTAAAATAAAAGGACCATTGCGTCCATGTCGTCATGGTATCATTTTTATTGTAACAATTAAAGGTCGTAATGACCAAACCTGTAGCTTAAAGAATATTAGGAATAGCCAAAAATAGGAATCTCAGTTAGTTTATAATAGAAAATTGTATATTTGTTTAATACCAGTTGGTTATTATATACTTAATGTATAACATAATTAAAACCATTGGATAAAATCAAGTTCATTGGATTTAAAATATGTTTTATTTTGTTAAGTCAACTGTCAAAGTTAGAGATCTGGAAATCATTACAGAATAATTATGGACGATTGACTTTGTTAAACTTTATCAACAAATAAAGCTTTATTGCTTTCTGTCTTTAACTGATATCTGTATTCTTCTTCTAGGAATAAACTCTAATAAAACTTGACAAAGTTATCTGAGTTCTTAGGTATACGCGGCTGGTGCCATAACTAATATCAAAGTCTTCCGGTTCAGACCCTGTTGCAAATAGTCATCTTCACTCAACATGTGTTAAACCGAGACTGTCACTAAACAGCAGTTACACTTAATTTAATACCACTAGTGAATTACAACACATATTCCAATAGTTAATTAAATTTTTAGTTAACCTTTTACAATAGTTAAGCAGAGCTTTATTTTCATTGGATCTGTCTAACTAGTTGGATTTGGAGGTCTGGAAAGTATGACATACCACTTGATTTGTTTACTTTTTAAAACAAAAGAAACTATATTACTACAGTGAAGAGATATTTCTTACGCATTTAAAGTATTAAAATAATTCGGGTTTGGTGTGGAAAGCCATCTTCAGTCAATATATGATAAACCGATAAGGTAAGTAATCGTGTGTTACATGGGTTCTAGGAGCGGAGGTCTATTTTAATTGGTTGAAGTCTAACCTAATACCTAGCAGTTACGTTAAATATGGTTTTATTATTGGTTTTATTAAATTTCACGCCATCTTAATTGATGAAGTTATTTTACTTCTTAATTATTTCTTAATTTTCTCTTATTACGAGTGGCTCGGATATAGATGGATAAGTACTTTTATTTGATCGAATTTGAATGTAAATTTCAATTGAAACCAGGTAGTGTTCTAATAAAATCCAAATTGCATCTCGGCTCATAGATTAAGTGGTAGAGTCATTAACAATGGCACTTAAGGCAGGGTAAAACCAAACCAAGGCGTCTCGGGTGGTATTTACTAGGACTATCAACAGACATCGCTAGTGATGCGTGAACCCATGTCCCGTCATTGGTAGTTCTTAGGTCTAGCCGTCGGATCGTACTGTGTAAAATGCTCCAGTGAGATTTTTGTGTTCTACGTTGTCTATGGTTGTGATTGTTCGGTCAGCAGGACAACAGAATAATAATGAATATAATCGATCACAAGCTCTATAATCTTCATCTTTGTAAATAGTCATTCGTACTTTTTTAATATCTACCTTGTTAAGGCTGTACTTGCAATAAGATATGGTATCAGGTTTAACAGTTCAAAAACGTATCCATATACAAAACTACTCTATGTCCTAACACAATTTCCAGACAGTTCATGATGATAAATATTTTACATATTCTAAGTATGAAAGTTTGATTCATGAATTTAAATCAAACGAAATCAAAATTTTGTGTACCTTCCTCATGCTCTTGGAAAATACGGATATTTCAGTTTTTGACAACATAAAACATCTTAGTAATATAAATTTTTGTACTCTGGGAGTAAGAATAAAGGATAAAGAGTTAAACCATTCTGTAAGAAAATGTAATGAGGCTGTTAAATTGGGTAGGTAAATATTTTAATAGAAATAAAATCAAACTAATTATATAACATTTCCTCTGATATTAAAATATGTGGGATGTAATACAGTGTCCTTTTTCACAATTGTTACATGACAACTAAAAGATTAAAGGAGAATCCGTTACACAAGTGACATTCAGGATACTTGCATAATATTTATAACTTATTTCCGTTCTAGCCATTTAAAATTAATTGATATAATAATCAGTGAATGTTTGATCTTGGCTTAATGCAAAACAATTTAATCTCATTTTGGGATTTTCAAAACTTAACGCCACCTCATACTACAAGAGAATGTATTTTAGACAAAGAAATGGTAGCCTTTACACTAACAGATGTTTGTTTTATAAAGACGCCCCCTGCTTTTTATCTGAAATAGCCCTTGGGTTTTGGTACATAATTTATTTGCTATTTATGAGCTTCATGTTCTAATTTATTGTAATTTTTTTAGTTTAAAATTTAGCAAGATATTTCTTACAATAGAAAATTTTTAAATTTAGAATATAAGAATTCTAAAATTCTTTTATATATTTCCAACTGTACAATTTCCAAATGGTCCGACAAACGCAAAGATACTTTACAAAAATTACTTTAAAAATGGTGACTCATTGTAATGACAGCGACATTAAGTAAAGCTTTTAAGGGAATGTTTCTCACTCGGGTGAAAAACCTTTATTACTTACATGAACATGCTATTCTCTATAAGACAGAGTTTGGTTTCCGAAAAGGAATATCAACAACTTATTTTTAATGGTATTTGGTGATTGTTAACGCCCAATGGAAAATGGCCCACAAAATTGAGATTTGAATCTTCATATATAAGCTTTGTAAAGATATACTTATATATTCATTCAGTGACACAACACACTTGAATTTGCTGTTAACATTAAATTATTACATATTGCAAATATTTCATGGCGTTTAAAAAAATAACTTAAATTTTATGGTAAATGGAATAAATATTGCCATTCAGTCGTTCCCAGTGCAAGGTATTTTGTCCCTTACGGTATCTTCCTGTCGACGTCTATCTATGTATGTCCTGTCGCTCTCAGTTACTTCAGTCATTAAACTATTTAAGATCCTTTATTTTATTACTAACAAGTTATTTACATTGGACTGACCTAAATGTCTTTCCCCCATTCATTCACTATAAACAAATAACAACATGAAATTGGACAAACAAGAAGGAATGTTAGTACACCAATAATATAATGTCTTTATACTAATATCAGACATAATAATGGTTGTAGACACTATTACTAAATACTAAAGTCCAGAGGCCAGGTAATTCTCATCTTCATGTAATATTTATTTATATGTCATAAGAATCCCCTTTTTCTTTTAATACCTGAAAGAAAACACAAGACCTTTACTTGGCCTATGGTTACTCAATTATGACATTTTACTATGTTTTTTTTATTTTTTGCTGTAAGAAAAAAAATTTCCAATTGTTCTTGAATTAATTTTCATTTAAGCGGGTCTTAAATCTTGTAGATGCATTCTTTTCAAAATTTTCAAGGCCTTGATGTGCTGCATTATTTCTCTGAGATGATAATCACAATTCTGTATGGTCTGTAAAATTTCATATCCAATTTATATTATATGTGTCCAGGTATTTTACAAAACACTTCATAAATTATTTTAAACTTTCGGTGGTTTCTATTATAGGGCCTTAACTTCGAATTTTTAATAAACTGTTTATTTAAATTTTCCAACGCCCCGGTTTATTTTTGCCATTTTTCCTTTGGCTCTAAATTTTCAAAAATTCATTTCAAGTTCCAATTTACATCTAACTCATTGTTAGGCTTAAAATTAAACATTAAAGAATATGCGATATACCCGGTACTGTCATTCACACACGAGTTAACTGCTTGTTGAATTTTACTTAAATCAGAGTCCCAGTTGTTTTTATAAAAGCATGTCAAAATTGAATTTAAGTTTCTTAAATATCTTTCAGATTTGCTACACTGGGGGTTGTACGGGATAGTAGTGAACAATTTCACACCCCATTTGAAAAGATTTGCCCTTAATTCGTCGCTAGTGAAGTAAGTAGCGTTGTCGCTCACAATAACTTCCGGCAAACCAACGTTTTTAAAAATATTACTCTCTTAAGATTGCAACACCATACCTGAATTTACTTTCATGAGAGGTACGATCCCATTGTACTTTGTGAAGTCGTCCACCATGATTAGGATGTATTCATTCTGCCTTGTAGAACTAGGCATAGGTCCAAATATATCCTTGTAGATTTTCTGTAGTGGACGTGTGGAAATGTTTACATGCAGTTCACCACGGTCCCTCCAGTTAGTAGATTTACTGCTAAGACAATAATAGAACACCTTTTGACATTGGACTTCACAAACTCATTCAGATTAGGATTGGAAAACGCTGCTGCAACTTTCCTTAATGTTTTATTAACTCCTAAATGCCCCCACTTGGGCTATTATGATAATAATCACAGACTGCCTTAAACATTGATTCAAGGAGAACTATTTTAGGTGATTTAGATCTCGAATTTGTCTAAAATTAAATTTTTTTTTCTACCCAAAAACCTTTGCGCTCATCATCACTACTAATGTGTTTTAACTGTTCTTGCAAAAATTCATCCTTATCCTGCTCCACTTCTAAATCTTTGGGTAAGAAAGGATAGACGTTATTTACATTACAAGTTACATTTACTACACTATTTGTACACACATTTGCAGCAGAATTATTTGACAGTTCTTTCAACACCTCTCCATTAACCTCATCAGTGTCATCAAACAGCTGTGACAAACAGTCTGCAGTCACATTATCACTCCCCTTAATGTGCTTTACAGTGAAAGGAATGGACAAAATTGTTTCCACCTATATGCCAAGTTTCCCTAGTTTAGTGTGGTTGTTCAAGACCCAAGAAAGTGCGGAGTTATCAGTGTACAAGTTAAACTTCTTTACTTCGAGAAATTCCCTGAATTTGTTTATTGAGCACACCACTGCCAGGGCCACCTTGTGGTAAGTGCTTAGTTTCTCTTCATTTTCAGTAAATTTTCTCGAGTAATAAGCCATAGGTTTTAAGTTCTTATTGTTATCTTCTTGCAATAAGCAAGCTCCTATTGCTCTGTCACTTGCATCACACTGCAGGGTGAACTCTTTATTCAAATCAGGAAAAGCTAACTCAGGGGGTTAGATATCTTATTTTTTAACTGTAAAAACGACTTTTCACACTCTTCGGTCCACCGGAAGACTGCACATTTCTTCCTCATAGCGTTTAGAGGAGCCGCTATATCCACATAGTTTCAATAAATGTAGAAAAAATATGACGTCATTCTTATAAACCGCGCATGTCCTTTTGGTTTTTAGGTCTCCTACACTGTTGAATATTTTACAGTTCTTTCTGGGTCAATTTTTATTTTATTTTCACTCACAATATGTCCCAGAAAATGTATTTCCTTGTAAAAAATTTTGGCTTTCATCAGCTACTCTAATTTTCCGATAATCTTTTGATAAGTTTATGATGCTGAAATAGCGGTAACCACTCAAATGCGGGTATAAAGAATGGAGATCCCCAATTGGAAAATTTATAGCCTTATTATTTAATTATTTATAATTTATCACCAATCTTTATTTTCTTGGTTCCTTTCCCACCAAAAAGGCCGAACTGGAGTACTCACTTAGGCTTTCATTGAAATTTTGGGGGCGATAGATCTTTTCAAATTTTAATTTTTCGCGATGACAAAGTGGTACAAAATTGTTAACAGATTTTCATGTACAACACTGACGGGTTGTCCATACCCTTTCGCTTCCAAAATGTTGGCCAACAAGGGACCTTGGCAATAAGAAACGCACATTTCCAGGATTTTTTGTTTGGAACATTTCGTTTCGTTTTTTAATTTGTGAACAATTTTTAAAAACTCCAATAGTTCATTGACCTTTATCCCGTCAGTGACCTTGAACATTCTAAGATATCTTTTGAGTGGGTTAGGCAACTTATTATAAACAATTAAACGATTTTCAGGTACGAAAACATCGTTACTCACATTACAGGGAATTTGTCCATTAGTATTATTTTCAGGTGCTACACTATCATTTTCCGATTCCATGTTAGATAATGATATTCAGCGTTCTATTTCACTGCATAATTGTTTGTCCAACTGTATCAATTTTATTGACTCTTCCTGAGCTAATGAATCCTCAGATATTTTATCAATTTCTTTGATCAAGTTTTCAGTTAACTTGAATAAACCCTTCAAGTTATTCATTCGCCTTAACCGATGAGCGATTTTACTCCAATAATTAACTAATAATATTCGTTTAGTTCGAATGTGTAAACATTATTAAATATAACCCTAATAGGTGGTAAATAAAAGGATATTCTGTACACATCACGTACAAAGTGTGAAACTAAATTCTAGCGTGGGCCTAAAAGAGGTTTGATTCGTCCTTAGATTGAGGTTAGGCCTTGATCTAAGACTCCACCTCTCTCTGCAACAAAATTAATCATTATTTAGTGATGTTTCAACTATGTGTGAATTTTGGTACCAATGACGTTTTTGTAAGTATCGATATTTTGTCTAAAGCACTGGTAAAACGCTACTTTCTGTAAGTTTTGGGAAAAAATTACGGGTCTTTGACACTGAAAGAGGATATTGAAGCAAGGAAACGACTTGGCTGTAAACTGTTTATTTAATGCAGAAGCTGCGATGAATGTTATCCATTCTGGACCTCAGAAAAGACTCGAGGGTTCCATGATGTTAATGCTACATTAGTTTATGGTTTGAGGTCCGTAAAGAAAGTGTCGGTTCCGGATATAACTGTTTGGAATGCTAAACCTGCCTAAACTGATAAAACGATTTGGGTTATAGGCCACAAAACCCTGAATTAAATTCAACGATTAAATTGTAATATACTCGCCAAGTCGGTATAAAATTATTCTCTTATTATTTGAGCCTGAACAATGCTTATATAGTGAACACCTACAATATTTACGCATATTAAAAATTATTGGAGTGTTTTAAAATCAAACTCAGATTTCAAAGTCAATTACCAACAATTTTATTGTAAATTGGAAAACTCAACATAAAAAAACTTTACTGGCACAATTTTAAGATATATTTTTTATAATTAATAATTTTATAAAGTTTTATTAACAACCATTAATATTTATTATATTTTATTTAAAAATACTTTTGGCAAGAGTATTAGTATTCAAATCTAACTAAAATAAAATGCTCTTTTCTCAATACAAAATTAAACCAACACTTAAAAAACGTACTAAACTGAAATAAAATAAAATTTGAAAATATTTCTTGAAACTATTTTTTAAATAAAATAACCAATAAAATTCAAATTTATTTAATTTCAATGTTTTTGCTACAAAGTAAATTCTTAGAGCTGTGCAAACCTTGCAAAAGTTGAAAAAATGTATTAAGAATTAGTTTGCTTCAATAAAATATTTTAAAACTAAATTGAATTGAACTGAAAAAACTTGTACCTGATATTTGCCTATTCCGTTTCATATGTTATAGGACTCAAAATATCACAGGACTCCATCGTATTACATAATAATTAATTAACTTACTACAAATGGTTTTACAGTTTCTCCACATCGGTTTAATATAGTATTATTGAAAAAGTTAGAGCTATTCAACTAAATACGTTCAATGCAGAGAAATGTGACGTAGGATTTGGTTGTTAAATCATTTACGAAATTGGTTTCACTCTCTCAATTCAAGGCCCCAAATCACTGCACTCCAAACTTAAAGTCTACCTATAAATTACGTTATGTATTTGGGTATTGGGATATTTTTTGCCGCCATTACTTTATATCTAGAGTATTTTGTAATATTGACAAAAGATGTAATAAAAAGCATGCGTCTATGATGTCCTTATTATTGGACGGTAACTTGCGGTGCTAACCGGATGTTAATTGATAGTCACTTTATATATGTTTCGAAATGTTTTTTTTTAGCTTAGTCTTTGTTTATCGTACTTTTTTAAATACAAAATTGGACTTGTAATGCGTATTACAAAAATCTATTACTTAATTAGTTAAAACACATCCTGGGTTACTAACAACTCTACTTGATCCTTCATACATCTAGAGAAATATTCCTTTCATTATGTAGTGACAGGAGTGAGGATACAGGTTTTACTATCATTACAAATTTACCTACAACTCTGTATTTGACCCTTCGTAGATCTAGCAAAATATCACTCTCTCATCATATAGTGAAATGTGTGAACATATAGCTCCTACTATCATTACGGTTTAGTAAGAAATAATAAATTTGAGTGATATTTTTACGTTTTTATTAATGATACAATAAAAGCTGTTATCATTTGTGGTTTTCTAACAAATACTGATAATATATAATAGTTTATTTAATAATAAAATTTATAAAATCTGATAATGATTAATTCAGAACATAATTAATCCGAAATCTAAGTCACAATAAAAGATATGTCACATGTACAACAATAATTTACTATTATAATAAATATATGTGCATATAATTTTAATTTAATTGTGTATGGAGTTAAAATTTTTATTTAATTGTTTAATAATTTAACCCTTATATTCACAAACTAGTAATATCATAAAGTATAGAACAAAAATTTCTTGCATGAAACAAAACGGATAATGAATGTTGCGAAAAATGCAAAACTTTAATATCCTTAATGTTCAACATTAAAATGTACAAACTTTTTTGTAAAATTAGGTCATGTGTGGGCGTTTTCAAGCTGTAAATATAATTTACAATCGGTTAAACCTGTTTGCGCAGTATCTCTAAGCCGGGAGTTTTTTCCAGAGACCTAGATAAAATGTTTTTGATTATTTACAGTTGAAATATGTCCTGTCGATTTCAATTCCTTCAGGCGGCTAGCCAGGCTTTGTCCTCTGTTGATCCCTCTCTCGCACCTCCAGGCGGCGAGCTAGGCTCTGTCCTCTGTTGATCCCTCTATCGCACCTCCAGGCGGCTAGCCAGGCTCTGTCCTCTGTTGATCCCTCTCTCGCACCTCCAGGCAGCTAGCCAGGCTCTGTCCTCTGTTGATCCCTCTCTCGCACCTCCAGGTGGCGAGCCAGGCTCTGTTCTCTGTTGATCCCTCTCTCGCACCTCCAGGCGGCGAGCCAGGCTCTGTCCTATGTTGATCCTTCTCTCGCACCTCCAGGCGGCGAGCCAGACTCTGTCCTCTGTTGATCCCTCTATCGCACCTCCAGGCGGCTAGCCAGGCTCTGTCCTCTGTTGATCCCTCTCTCGCACCTCCAGGCAGCTAGCTAGGCTCTGTCCTCTGTTGATCCCTCTCTCGCACCTCCAGGTGGCGAGCCAGGCTCTGATCTCTGTTGATCCCTCTCTCGCACCTCCAGGCGGCGAGCCAGGCTCTGTCCCATGTCGATCCCTCTCTCGCACATCCAGGCGGCGAGCCAGGCTCTGTCCTCTGTTGATCCCTCTCTCGCACCTCCAGGCGGCGAGCCAGGCTCTGTCCTCTGTTGATCTCTCTCTCGCACCTCCAGGCGGCGAGCCAGGCTCTGTCCTATGTTGATCCCTATCTCGCACATCCAGGCGGCGAGCCAGGCTCTGTCCTCTGTTGATCCCTCTCTCGCACCTCCAGGCGGCGAGTCAGGCTCTGTCCTCTGTTCACGCCTCTCTCGCACCGTCACTGCGAGACAAGTATTGCAACGCCGCGGCCGTCACCAGTGACCGATATGTAGCTGACCGTACATGTCAAGACGCGTGTACTTTATCGCTGTAATTCTGCCGGTTTATCATCAAAATCCTACGATATTGAACCCTAAATAAAGTATCTTCTTCAAGAATAAAATTATATGTGTGTCTTATACCCATTAAGAATAAAAAATATGGTTCTTATTAGTAGCCATTATATAAAATGTTGCTGTCTATTTTTAACCCTTAAAATGCAACAGATAAAACAAATATACTTTATTTTATATTCAATGTAATAATAATGTAATAATGTGTAATACTTTATATTCAAAATAGTTAAAATATTTAAGTAAGTAAAGGTAGTGTATGGTGGTTCTAAGTTACACCCCATAGACTAAACTGCAAATAAATATAATAAAAGATATGTTTGGAAAACAAGTAAATACTTAAATGAAAGTGTGTTAAATGATATCCCTGAAAATTATAGCATTCACATTGATTTGTAAGTACGTACATTGAGAAATTATCAAAGACCATTCTATATCGCATAGTAAACATACATTTTACGGAACTAATCGCTAATATGAAATTTATTTTGAAAAAAAAAAGTTGAAGTAAATATTTAAATTATATGTCTTATCCTTTTTATGCATTCTGTAATACGATTATATATATATATATATATATATATATATATATATATATATATATATATATATTTTTTTTTTTTTTTTTTTTTTTTTTTTGACAAATACTTCTAAATCGAAATTACAAATATGATAGAGCTGATGGAGTTGTCAGCCGTATTTCAGTACCTAGAGCCATGAAGGCATATATAATTGCTACGTACAACTCAGGGAGCGTATTGATATTATTGATAACTTGGCTACGCCTCTATTTATTTCTGAATAAAATTATATTTTGATTGTGCAGCATTCACTGCATCGTTCTCGTTTACAGAAATATCAACTTACTCCCATTCTTAATAATATTCTTCATAAATATGTATATATTTGTGACACAATCGTCACTTCATTACGTGAATAGTCCCAGAAATCACATATATTTAATTCTTATATTCCTCAAATGAGATAGAAAAACTATAATGGTCATATACCTGGATTAAAATAAAAATAATTCTGATTATCAGTGAAATTGATATCATCTTCATGTTATCAATAAACCTGTTCTAGAATCAAAGGCCGCAGACTATCACAACCAATGTTTTCTAATACGTATACATAGAAGTACCTAGGATGTCTTGAGATAAATTTGGAAAAAGAAAAAAAGGATAAGAATGGAAATAATATTTACTACGATAGGAAGTAATATGGACAACAATTTGCGTTTATATTTAATTTACAAGGAGGTTTTTAAAGAACTCAGATATAATTTAGAGATATCCAACTAGTAAAATAATTCGCAGATTATGAAAAGTACAGCCTAATCAATGTTAAAGATGATTTATATCTAAAATCTAATAATAACATAACAAATTGATATCTGAATGAGCTAATTATGACAAAAAACATGGAATTCATAAACAAATTTTACATTGCGTAGGAAGATTCTGTGTGATGTGACACACAATACAAACAATATTTCAGTTTCGTTGTCAATTTCTTTTCCACCTGTCTGAAATTTCCTATAGATTGAAATTAGGCAAGAAGGTACATTTGGAGACTAAATGATGCTTCATGCCAATATTAAAGCCTGTAGGTCTGTTAATATTCAAGATATCGTGCGGCCAGAGGCAATTAGACTGTAATTATGTAGGTTTTGTGTACGCTTAGCGTATAACACTAATAGTTTGATTTTTTGTAAAAATTAAGGGGATAACGATTTTAACATTTGCTGTATTTAAGTTATTTTTACAATGTTAAAATGGTCTACTAAACCTGTTGTTTAAGATCATTTCTTTTTTTTTAATTTAGTGTGCGAGAACTTAATCGGGAAATAATCATTCCAATCTGACATTAACGATGTATAAAGAAACAAAAATTAATAATAGATCCATTCTAGAAAAATATTTCAAAAGAATTTACCGTACAATAAACTCCCACCTTATAAAATTAAGGGGACATGGAACTCAATATTTTGATTTTTTTTAGGTTTTTATTTTTTTGCAAATTATTATAGTTTGATTTGTTACAAAAAAAATGATACAACTCCCACATTTCTATGACAACTATAACCCTTATACAAAAATTAAACAAAATATCTTGTCCCGTGCAATATTCAACCGATCCGTGATGACAAGAGGTGTAAGATATCTGACTTACTTAGGGGACGGTGACTCTAAGGGTCATTCAGCTGTCAATGAATCAAAGCCTTATGGAGATATAAATAGAAAAGGCTGAGTGTATAGGACATGTTTCCAAAAGGATGGGGTCGCGACTTCGAAAGCTGTGTAAGCCAACGGGAACATTGAGTGATGGTAAAGCACTTGGTGGAAAAGGTAGGCTTACTAGCCCTGAAATAGATACCATTCAGTCCTACTATGGTAATGCCATAAAAAACAACAGGGATGACTTACTTGAAATGAAAAAGGCCATATGGGCAATTTTCTACCATAAAATGTCAACAGATGCTAACCCTAAGCATACTTTATGCCCCGGAGGAGAACTTTCATGGTGCGGTTTCAACCGAGCAAAAATAACTAATGAGCCATATTCCCACAAGCACTCTCTTCCTGAAGTAGTTTTAAATGCCATCAAACCTGTCTTCAATGACTTATCAAACAACACTCTTCTAAGTCGATGCACTTTAGGTCGTTACCCAAAATCCAAACGAGTCATTGAATGGAGTTATATGGAAGCGCCTGCCAAAAACTGTATTTGTAGTTATGACAACCTTAAAAATAGGAGTATATGATGCAGTTATTAGTTTTAACAAAGGTGCTTTAGGGAAACTAGATGTTTTACAAGCTCTTAAACTAAAATACAGTGATAATTGCAATCTGCGCCTTCAGAAAATTGATAGTAAAAGAGTGTATGAAGCTGAAAAGAAAGTTCAGGATTCACAAAAGAGGAAAGGGAAACAAAGGAGGATGGCTAAAAGGAAGATTGAAGAGAAAGATAAGTTCAAGGACTATGAACCAGGAATGTTTTAATGCTGTTAAGTTACAAAAATTTTAAATCTAGTATAATCACTTACTATAAACTGCGTTTACCGAAAATTTAATTTTCGCACACTTATGCCCGGTTTTCTCAGAAACAGTTGAAGATAGAAGCTTCAAATTTTTGTCACATAATTATAATGCATATTTGTACAAATATACCTATTATTATCTTGGTATCTGTTTTTATTGGAAACATATTAATTAAACATGTTAAACAATAAATCTTTAAAATGGTACTTAAAAAAAAAATTCACAAGTTTAAAGTTAAGATATTTATTTGAAAATAGGTCTGTTTGTAAATAAAAAGAGGTGTAGTACAAACTGTGAAAATTTCATAGGTCTATCTCCAATGGTCTCTGAAAAAATGGGCATAAAAAATAGCAAAATTAGCATTGTCGGTATAGGGTGTACCATGTCTTTTTTCTGATTTTTCTCATACTGCGGCCAAACCAACAGTCGCATTGTAAACCGTATATTTGTTTTCTATTTAAAATCAGATATGCTATAAAATATTGTTTTTATTGTATTGTTTACGTTTTGAATTTTAAATAGCGTAAATTTTAAAATAACTCAGATTTTCCACTCATTATTTTACCAACTATAAGTTGACACTATTTTGGGCCATAATTATGTAGTGAAGTTTTTAGCTTTGCATGGAGTTTAACGTTTTTGAGGACATATTCATGGTTAGCTTTATTCATTAGAATAAATTATATTTAGAAATCGCCTAATTTTATGATATATTAATGCATAATATTACACACGTGCTGTTACAAAGTGTTTAATTTGTTACAGCTAGTATTACATATAGTTTTTTTAAGAACATCGCCATGTTCTTATATCAATTGTAAGGGCGGCCCATTGCACGTTCCGGGTACTTTTGAACTGTTTTTGCATGGCTCCTTGCGCACCGTACCCCGTACATCAGATTTTAGGTTGCCGTCGGTGACAACTTGTCATCGTTGGACATGAGTATGGGTCGAGTCCGGTTAATGATTTGTCAATCCGGATAATCAGGGTAGGGGGGGGCAATATTCGTCTCAATCTTCTTTTTTCTTTTGCTGAAAAAATGAGATAATATTAATGTGCTGTGTTTTACAATGATTGGTTGGATTTTAAAATTTTGAAATACTTTGTTTACAACGGTAATATGAGCAACAATCACCTCAATACGTACAACAGATATTTTTTAATAGAAAGGTAATAGAAAGTTTATTTAAGTGTTCAGGATGAGTAAGTGATAAAATAAGGGACAGGATTCATGTGCTAACTTATAACTGCGAGAATTATTCATTCTTACCTGCATCGTCTCTTCACAGCCTTTCGATGCTGCCTGCCACTGCCGTAGTTGAGGCCTCTGGATGATCTTCAATATCTAATATTCCTACTGCGTCTCCAATGTGTTGTATGGCAGGCAGCACGTCGACGTCAGACTCGGATGATGAAGAGGATGTTTCTGCTTGATAATGATCGTTGAAGAAGACGACGGAGGTGGCTGGAGGTGGCTGGCTCCCACCGTCGTCGACTGGTCCACGTCTGATGTATCTGAAAATCATATAGCAAAATACAGTATTATTCATTGCCGTAGTTGTTGAAAGTTTATTAATTATATTTAGTCTAACATTTTTATCCAATTGAAGTATAGAAATAATAATAATGAGTGCAGGAAAGACCCTAAACGTTCTAACTTCTTCTTCTCAAAAGGTTCTTTCGTACCTGTGGTGGACGTACACCATACCTCCAACGATGAGGCCGCCCGCCAGCACACCCCCCGCAATTTGTGCTGGAGTACAGTTTTTTTAGAAATTCGAACATTTTTTTTAGCGTGTTTATTCAACTACAAATTGTAAAAAGTGAAGTTGAAACTTAGGCAATTGCTTAGAAACGGTTTAACATTGTTGTTCTCTGTTATTACATTTATCTGCATTGTATTCACTTTAAGGTAAATAATTAGTCTACTTTTGCATCAATTTTGTAAGGTGAGAGTTTATTGTACGGTAAATTCTTTTAAAATATTTTTCTAGAATGGATCAATTATTAATTTTTGTTTCTTTATACATCGTTAATATCAGATTGGAAAGATTACTTCACGATTAAGTTCTTGCACACTAAGTTACAAAAAAGTAATGATCTTAAACAACAGGTTTAGTAGACAATTTTAACATTGTAAAAATAACTTAAATACAGCAAATGTTAAAATCGTTATCCCCTTAATTTTTACAAAAAATCAAACTATTAGTGTTATACGCCCTATAAAATATAATTTCAGTCTATTTGCCTCTGGCCGCACGATATCTCGAATATTAACTGACCTACAGGCTTTAAAATTCTCAAGAAGCATCATTTAGTCTCCCAATGTACCTTCATGCCTAATTTCAATCCATAGCAAATTTCAGACAGATGGAAAAGAAATTGACAACGAAACTGAAATATTGTTTGTGTTGTGTGTCACATCACACAAAATCTTCCTACGCAATGTAAAATTTGTTTATGAATTCCATGTTTTTTGTCATAATTAGCTCATTCAGATATTAATTTGTTATGTTATTATTAGATTTTAGTTATAAATCATCTTTAATATTGATTAGGCTGTACTTTTCAGAATCTGCGAATTATTTTACTAGTTGGATATCTCTAAATTATATCTGTGTTCTTTAAAATCCTCCTTGTAAATTAAATATAAACGCAAATTGTTGTCCATATTACTTCATATCGTAGTAAATATTATTTCCATTCTTATCCTTTTTTTCTTTTTCCAAATTTATCTCAAGACATCCTAGGTACTTCTATGTATACGTATTAGAAAACATTGGTTGTGATAGTCTGCGGCCTTTGATTCTAGAACAGGTTTATTGATAACATGAATATGATATCAATTTCACTGATAATCAGAATTATTCTTATTTTAATCCAGGTATATGACCATTATAGTTTTTCTATCTCATTTGAGAATATAAGAATTAAATATATGTGATTTCTGGGACTATTCACGTAATGAAGTGACGATTGTGTCACAAATATATACATATTTATGAAGAATACTAGTAAGAATGGGAGTAAGTTTATATTTCTGTAAACGAAAAAGATGCAGTGAATGCTGCATAATCAAAATATAATTTTATTCAGAAAGAAATAAAGGCGTAGCCAAGTTATCAATAATATCAATACGCTCCCTGAGTTGTAAGTAGCACTTACATATGCCTTCATGCCTCTAGGTAGGTACTGAAATACGGCTGACAACTCCATCAGCTCTATCATATTTGTAATTTCGATTTAGAAGTATTTGTCAAAAAAAAAAAATATATATATATATAATCCTATTACAGAATGAATAAAAAGAATAAGACATATAATTTAAATATTTACTTTAACTTTATTATTTTCAAAATAAATTTCATATTAGCGTTTAGTTCTGTAAAATGTATGTTTACTATGCGATATAGAATGGTCTTTGATTATTTCTCAATGTACGTATTTACAAATCAATGCTATAATTTTCAGGGATATTATTTAACACACTTTCATTGAAATATTTACTTGTTTTCCAAACATAACTTTAGATTATATTTATTTACAGTTTAGTGTATGGGGAGTAACTTAGAACCACCATACACAACCTTTACTTACTTAAATATTTTAACTATGTTGAATATAAAGTATTACACATTATTACATTATCAATACATTGAATATAAAATAAAGTATATTTGTTTTATCTGTTGCATTTTAAGGGTTAAAAATAGACAGCAACATTTTATATAATGGCTACTAATATGAACCCTATTTTTTATTCTTAGTGGGTATAAGACACACATATAATTTTATTCTTGAAGAAGATACTTTATTTAGGGTTCAATATCGTAGGATTTTGATGATAAACCGGCAGAATTACAGCTATAAAGTACACGCGTCTTGACGTGTACGGTCAGCTACATGTCGGTCACTGGTGACGGCCGCGGCGTTGCAACACTTGTCTCGCAGTGAAGGTGCGAGAGAGGCGTGAACAGAGGACAGAGCCTGGCTCGCCGCCTGGAGGTGCGAGAGAGGGATCAACAGAGGACAGAGCCTAGCTCGCCGCCTGGAGGTGCGAGAGAGGGATCAACAGAGGACAGAGCCTGACTCACCGCCTGGAGGTGCGAGAGAGGGATCAACAGAGAACAGAGCCTGGCTCACCGCCTGGAGGTGCGAGAGAGGGATCAACAGAGGACAGAGCCTGGCTCGCCGCCTGGAGGTGCGAGAGAGGGTTCAACAGAGAACAGAGCCTGGCTCGCCGCCTGGAGGTGCGAAAGAGAGGGATCAACAGAGAACAGAGCCTGGCTCGCCGCCTGGAGGTGCGAGAGAGGGATCAACAGAGGACAGAGCCTGGCTCGCCGCCTGGAGGTGCGAGAGAGGGATCAACAGAAAACAGAGCCTGGCTCGCCGCCTGGAGGTGCGAGAGAGGGATCAACAGTGGACAGAGCCTGGCTCACCGCCTGGAAGTGCGAGAGAGGGGTCAACAGAGGACAGAGCCTGGCTCACCGCCTGGAAGTGCGGGAGAGGGATCAACAGAGGACAGAGCCTGGCTCGTCGCCTGAAGGAATTGAAATCGAAAGGACATATTTCAACTGTAAATAATCAGAACTATTTTATCTACGTCTCTGAAAATAATCCCGGCTTAGAGATACTGCTCAACCAGGTTTGACCTATTGTAAATTATATTAACAGCTTGAAAACGCCCACACATTACCTAATTTAAAAAAAAAGTTTGTACATTTTAATGTTCAACATTAAGGATATTAAAGTTGTGAATTTTTTCGCAACATTCATTATCCGTTTTGTTTCATGCACGTAATTTTTGTTCTATATTTTATAATATTGCTAGTTTGTGAATATAAGGGTTAAATTATTAAACAATTAAATAAAAATGTTAACTCCATACACAATTAAATTAAAATTATATGCACATATATTTATTATAATAGTAAATTATTGTTGTACATGTGACATATGTTTTTATTGTCACTTAGATTTTTGATTAATTATGTTCTGGATTAATCATTATCAGATTTTATTAATTTTATTATAATATAAAACTATTATATATTATCAGTATTTATAAGAAAACCACAAATGATAACACCTTTTATTGTATCATTAATAAAAACGTAAAAATATCACTCAAATTTATTATTTCTTACTAACCCGTAATGATAATAAGAGCTATATGTTCACACATTTCACTATATGATGAGAGAGTGATATTTCGCTAGATCTACGAAGGGTCAAATACAGAGTTGTAGGTAAATCTGTAATGATAGTAAAACCTGTATCCTCACTCCTGTCACTACATAATGAAAGGTATATTTCGCTACATGTATGAAGGACCAAGTAGAGTTGTTAGTAACCCAGGATGTTTTAACTAATTAAGCAATAGATGGTTGTAATACGCATTAAAATTCCAATTTTTTATTTTAAAAAAGTACGATAAACAAAGACTAAGCTAAAAAACATTGTCGAAAACATATATAAAGTGACTAGCAATTAACATCCGGTTAGCACGCAAGTTACCGTCCAATAATAAGGACATCATAGACGCATGCTTTTTATTACATCTTTTGTTAATATTACAAAATACTCTAGATATAAAATAATGGCGGCAATAAAATATCCCAATACCCAAATCTATAACGTAATTTATTGGTAGACTTTAAGTTTGGAGTTTGGAGTGCAGTGATTTGGGGCCTTGAATTGAGAGAGTGAAACCAATTTCGCTAATAATTTAACAACCAAATACTACGTCACATTTCTCTGCATTGAACGTATTTAATTGAATAGCTCTAACTTGTTGAGTAATACAATATTAAACTGATGTGGAGGAACCGTAAAGCCATTTGTAGTAAGTTAACTATTATATAATACTATGGCGTCTTGTGATATTTTGAGTAGGTATAAGTCCTATTACATATGAAACGGAAGTAGGCATATATCAGGTACAAGTTTTTCAATTCAATTTAATTTTAAATTATTTTATTCAAGCAAACTAATTCTTAATAATTTTTTTCAAATTTTTCAAGGTTTGCACAGCTCTATGAATTCATTTTGTAGCAAAAACATTGTAAATAAATAAATTTGAATTTTATTGGTTATTTTATTTTTAAAATAATTTCAAGAAATAAATTCAAATGTTATTTTATTGAAATTTAGTAAGTTTTGTAAACGTTGATTTTATTTTGCATATTATTTTAGTTCGATTTGAATACTAATACACTTGCCAAAAGTATTTTTAAATTTAAAAAATAACAAATATTAATGATTATTAATAAAACTTTATGAAATTATGAATGATTAAAAATATAAATATAAAAAATTTGACAGTAAAGTTTTTTTATGTTGAGTTTACCAAGTTACAATACAATTTTTTTAATTGAATTGGAAATCTGAGTTTGATTTTAAAACACTCTAATCATTTTTAATAGAGGCAAAACTGGGTGAAATACTTATCCTCAAAAATGACATAAAAATCAATCATCAAAAATTCATTACAAAATGTATCACATTAACAGCACAATATAAAGGTTTGTTTTAAAACATTTGGAAAAGACTTCTAAGGTGCGTATAGTGTTCTAACATAACATTATACAGGATATTTAACCGACATGCAAACTCATTTAAAAATAAAGTATTTTTACTAAGACAAGTCTTTGGTCTTTGACACTTCAAAGGTTAAAAATTTGTAATATTAGATAACTTACTAGTAATCATAGATTTTATCAGAAAATTTCAAAATATGGAGAAGGCAAAAGAAATTAATATCTGTTACTTACAAAGTCACTACATTTTTAAAATTTCGTAGGAAACTATTTTTAAAAAGAAGAATTCATCACTTTAATCCATTTATGGAATTATAAAAATATAAAATTTGATTTTTTATGTGAAAAACACATCGTAAAAGTTAGAGGTATATAAAGATTTCAATATAAGCCAAAAATTATAGATCTGTTCATTTTATAGAAACGTAAGTTAAACTGAATTTCTTCAGGGAAAATTTAAAATTAGAAAACTATTCAAACACAAATGTAATAAATAAAAATAGTAAAAACATTATATTATTGGAAATAATACAAAATTTGGTCACTTTATAAAACGTTAAAGTAAACATTTAAAATTTTGTTTACTGAATTTTGAACAGGGGCAACTATTCTATGAGACTAATAATATGGTATTCACCACTATTTTTATTTATTACTAATTAAAATTAAAGAAGTATATACTTCATCAATCTTACAATTCCATTGTTACACATTTTCTATGGAAACTAATTTTATAATTATTTTAGAATTTTGTTGTTGGTCGGTATAATATTTGCGTTCATTTTATATCTGGTTAACGTGGAATTCTTATCCTTTCAAATTCCTAATATAATAAAACTTATCTCTAATAATATAAACATACCTTTCAAGTCTGCACCCAGTGCACTTGAAATATTTTGCAAGATTTTCTTCTCCATTGAAAGACAAACCACACATTCATATAGCGTAGCACCTCTATTTATAATATATAATTGGCAACCAAGAATGAAATAAGTTTCTTGGTACACTCCAAACGAAAATTAGACAATAATATCGCGTGGCGCCTTTAATTATAATATTTAAATGGAAACGTAGAATCAAATAAGTTTTCTATTTATCACAACCGGTTCTTTTTATATAAATACTCATTTCTTGCATAAATCTACTTGGACTACTTAATGTTTATAAAATAAATAATTACGAAATAAAAACGCTTTTATAAAGTATTTATACCATATAGGTTAATGAATTAAAAAGCAAAATTTGGGTTCTACACTATTCTCTTTTCGTTTGGATTCATATGTTCTTCGACAGATAGTAACGAACGTGACGAAAACCGAGAAACGTTATTCTCCATCCTAATAAGAGAGGGGAGTAATACATGGTAGAAGAGTAACGACCTGCCCAAGGACTGACTCTAGTACCATGTAATGCTCTAATCTGGGTGCGCATAACAGTGTCATTGCAGCCATTGCTGTTGCTTCTAGTAACAGTGGTGAATGCACGACAACGGTTTTAAGCACAGGCAGTCCCAATCCCTGCCAAGGTTGGTCGTTTAGCAATTTTAAATTAACATTTTAATAGATCTAATAGACATTTAATTCGTGGTAGACTTTTCACGATCATAGTGTTTAACATTTTTCTTAGTGTTTTAGCTTATATACGTCAAAGAGAAATTGATTTAAATTACAATTTTGTAAAATAAATGATTGATTAATACCAAATGATTTAAGGTTTTGAATGCATTGTAAATACTACTTAAAACACTTACAAAACCAATCCCAAAAAAAACCTGTGAATATTTTCATGTACGGTACTCGAAACGGGTGGCTTTCTTATTATGGTGATATGAAAATTTTACACTGGCATGAGAAAAAACAAAAGTGACCACTAAAATGCTTCAACAATCTATTCTTCACAGAACTACATTGCAAACCATGACAAGGCGTTGAACCTTAAAATGCATATTTTGAAATGTTGCATGATATTGGTAAGGATATCTCCCTTTCTTCGGAAATAATATTAGCTTCTGTATATCGTACTAGGCTTCTCTTCTATAACGACTTGGATTGTAGATATTAATATTCCAGAGTATTAATATTTAAATTATCAATAATACATCCAAGACGATATAAAATATTTTTTGATTAGTAAACTCCTAGTGAATATTAAGTACAATGTATTACTAAATTTGTTAACTATTAAATATTATCTGGTTTTTATAAAATAAAAATCACAGTTCTAAATAAAAACAATGGATTTATTTTAAACTAGCAAATTAATAAGTTCAACGTTTAACAATTTGTATCACTCTATTTTCCACAAAGAATTGACAAACTTTTTAGTAAATTTAAAAATTCCTTTGGCAAGAAATAAAAATATTAATCAAATATATTAAACTAAAATCAGAGCTCTCTTCTAAAATAAAATAATAAAGTTTTAAAATAAAAATTAAATACCACTTGGAAATAACTAAAATAAAAATGTTCACTTCTAGTTCACTCAAAATTCAAAATAAAATTTAAACTTCTCTTTCCACTATTTGAGCCTTAACTTTCAAGTCTCTGCAATTCAGATTACAACTTTCTCTAACTATAATTATTAAAGTTCAATTAATTTTCAATTAATAATTCACAATAAAACTTACAGTTAAATATTAATAAATTACTACTTTTCCAAATCTCAGTTAAAGTTATTAACAAAGTTCAATTTTAATTCACTTTTCTAGCAAGCATGAACCAAATGTAACTTGTATGATTCTATTATGCTCTATTGTTCCTCGAGAATAAGTTATTCAGATTGCTCTGTAGTTTCTATGAATTTAATTTTTTCCTATAAAAAGACAAAAAAATTAATTTAAAATCAGATCAGGAAGACTATTTTAATAAAACGTACAATAAATTTGGTGCTTACCTCAAAATCACTCGCGGAAAATTTTTTTAAGAAACACGGCGCACTGTAATTAACTTAATACACGAAAATAACTAAAAGAAGGGCGAAAATTATGAGCGAGCGCTTAAATACTTCCCTTTCCAATCAACTTTGCAGGACATCCGTGGTGCTCTCTCATTTGTCCAGCTGTATCAAACCAGGAGAACAATACTCGCAATAAGACAAGTTCTAATCAATTCAAGGTAGTCAACCTGCCTTCCTAACAATTTTAAAACTACCAGTACTAACTTGCCAAAGGATTACATGTTCGTTTTTATCCTGACAATTCACAATCTAATCTAAAATTAAATCCCAATATTTCGATCCCAAAATTTTTATTTAATTTAAGTTCGAATAAAAAAAATAAATCAATGTAGCTTTAAAAACGCTACATCTTCTAAAGAGGCACCTTTTTGACGCCATAAATGATGCCTGATTAAAATAAGGTTGCGAATTTATCTTCATTATATAACTCAAATAAAGCCAGCAAATTGGTTTTACTTGAGTTTTGGAGCACTCGTTCAGACATTTCTTCAGTAAAATACAAACTTTGGCCATTTTCTAATTGGTCGTCTAACTGTAAGACTGTAGGATGCTATATACCTAAATGCATAAAACTGCAAGCACGTCACAGTTTTGTATGCGATGTACATTGCTAAGGAATGGTCAAATAATAACCGTCTTCTCTCATTACGAACATTAAGCGATACTGTAGTGGATCAGGGACCGTTTTACGTTGTCCATCTCTACCGTGCAGAACCACATTTATGGGGCCTTTTTCTTCATCAACCAAGAGAATAGCTACCCCTTTTACAGCTGAGTATTATCTTCCCGGGTGTGGTCTCTGCGGTAGGCGGTCAGAGAATAATTAAGGAGTATCGGAAGAGTTACATTCTAAATTTTGTGTAATGTATAAACTATGGCTATTCAGTGCGGTCTACAGTTAATCAATCAAATCAATTTTGAGCTTCGGGGCTATGTTTGACCACAACGATAGCTTATCTGAGAATAATGTATAATATATCTGCAAGTATTGTGGATTTTGACTTGATGGTAGTAATATACGACCTACAAGATGATATATTTGTCCCTTTATTTTAAAAGTGAGCATAAAATTTTCTTCCCTAATTTCTTTCGCAGGAAACGATGTTTTTTAGAAAAGGATGTTGTACCTACGTATGGTTTTTAAGAAATGTCCATACAGGGAATGGTTATTTCCCAAAAGACTTTTTATTGGCTGTGGCAGCTCCTGAATGATGGGAAGATTAACGTTAAGCACAACACATACCATTAGGATCATCGACAAATTTATTGGCTGAACACTTACTCATCACTCCTAACGAATACTGTTGAACATCTCAATCTGTGGATCGTGTGTTGAAAGCCGATCTGTTACTGTGAGCTAAAATTCGAGTGTGAACTCCTTTTGTTGACACCTCTTTTAGTTTTTTTTTTTATTCTGGAGGCGTTATTAAAGCCGCGGCACATTATTTTTTAATGTCTTACTTTGATTGATATAATTTTTTATTCATTAACATTAGTTAATTTTTAAACTCTTTAAACTCAATTTTTTATACTAAACAGTATTTTAGTGACCATTGAGTTAGAACTAGCTTATAATGATGATTGTTTAGTGAAAGATATGGGGTAGTCAATAGGAGAGGCGATAAAGGTGACCTAATTTGTAAGCTCCCTGTAGGCCCATTAGTTAAAGACCATTATAGTTTATACAGCCTAGATTGTTTACAGAAAAACTGTTCATGGAACTATACTCCATTAAATATGTATTGATTCCAAAAAATATGTTTAAATTATTGTTTTGAATTATTTACAATAAGATTTTATACATAGTAAATTAATACGATAAGTAGAGCTTGAGTAAATATAAAGAAACTATGATTAAGGCACGTTTGTAGAATTATTTGTGAACAGATTTTCAGTAGTTTGTTGTAAACACTACATGTCACGTAACATGCTCCTCTAAGGGTAGAGCGAGGTATATCTATTCCGGAACACAGTTCAAGCCTGTAACGAGACAATGCTTTAATTGTAGCATAGATAAAGTCAGATCCCTGTTAGACTATTTTAATCTCTGTCCTCTACTAAGTTATTTGTTTGAAGTTTGTTTTTGATGATGGAAGTATTTTGAAGGAAACTGGAATTTCCAGACATCACATCCAGTGATAATATAGAAATGCATAAAAATGTGTTAGGTTATTATTTCCCTAAAGAAGAGCAGAGATTGTAGATCTAGAAACATACTGTTACTGATTTTTTCTACCACTGAACGATGATATTGGCAGGAAATTATCCTGTTTTCATTACTAAGTAAAATAATAGAGTATAAACTAATTAATTTATGCTTACAAGATCAGATTTTGATGAGTCTGAACATGCACATTCAAAATGCTGAGAAATGTATAATTACCGCAGATTAACTCACCTTCACTTCAATTCTTCTAATCAACGTTTGAATTTATAATAGTAGTAAAAGGTTATGTTCTATTCTTTATATTATATTCTAATAATAATTTCTGTTGTATAATTTTGGATGGTTTTTGTCGTCCTACTAGTAGAACGTCTAATCACTCTTGCAGACTCAATAGAACCCTGTCACTATAAACATTTATTGTCTAATACGATGTTACCATAAAATAGACGATGAATAGGAATGTTATAATAAATAAATATTTGTAAAATTGTTCGCGTATGCTTATTTAAACGAAGGGTGTGTAAATAAACGTATCTTAGTATATTTGAAATACCTTAGTATTTTTAAAATCTTACTTACTTCTTTTGTAATAACAACCACACCGTCATTTTGAAGGGATTGTTCGTGGAGAGTGTCATGAAAATGTTAAATGCAAGCCTAGTTATGTATTTTTTATAATTACACACAATTAACTTTGTAAATAATATATTAATATAACATTTACGGAAAAACTGATTTTATAACCACAAATAGTGACTTATTCACAACAAAACAAACATCTGGTCAAATACTAAAGTAGTAAAATCATCTGTTAAGTTCTTCTTTAAGTCTAGTCGGTAAGGTTATATAGCTTTAAGTCGGCAATATCCTTTACCCTCTTTAAGTGGGCACTCTTACAATACTATCACAGCAACTCAAAACTTCACGTGTCTGGGTCAGGTCACTTAGTTTAATCTTAACTCTAACATTGGACTATTATAGGCCTCAAATAAGGGAAAAAAATTATGGTATATAACAAATATTTCGGTGGGTTTTCATTGAATATATTTCATAATATTTAAAGAAATTAAAGGTTTTGGCAAGTCATAAGTTGTGAAGAAACGGAGAACAAAATTGAATCGATGCCGTAATTCAATTACACCATGACGTCACTGTCCTCACTGAGTTCCGGTTATCTAGAATGTTAGGTCTAATTTTTGAAACTAATATTTTAGAACTAGGAAGATCTGTGTTCGATAACTACTAATATTCAGATTTGTTATTATGATCCCAGTGGTTATTTTGCTCAACAAATTATTCGCTTAGTATGTAGTAATAATCATGACTTAATTACGACTAGATACCGGTCTTAAATTATTATTATAAAGCTCATTGAGCATTGGTATTAGTGGAGGTTATAAAGCACTTAAAAGGTGAACAGGCAGGTATCAAAATGAACTTCCATAGATTGCTATTGACATTTACGTTTCTTTGGAATGATTATTGTACCTGGTTGGTCCGCTTGAAATACACAGTGACATGACTGCAGACACTAATGGTAACTCAGTGTTTTATATACTTCCGCTCAGTCGTTGACTTGCTTCTGAGGACTAGATGTGTGAGGTTCATCGAGGAAGGAGTTTAAGTTTAATAATCAAGTTTTAAAAGCAGTTACTGAAAATGTTTAAAAAATGCTTTCATCTACAGTTATTTGCGATAATCTTATTCCAATTTGTATCGATGATTTACATTCTGCTTAAATAAATTAATAAGTTGTATTTTAATATACAGGGTGTTCTGAAAAAAGGTGCCCATAAGTCAGGGCGTGTTTCCTCACATCAAAATAAGAAAAAAAGGTCTAATTAACATAGGTCCGAAAATGCTTAGTGACCAAGTTATACAGGGTGAAAGATTTCGTCTGAATTTCAGTTCCCCTGCTGCAACGAAGCCCTACGGGTATTTGTTGGCTGTTAATTAAGATGTACAGTTTAGCGTAATTTATGTAAAATGAACTGAAAAATTGAATAAAACCGTTTCCAGACCTGTAGCTACAGTAATTTTTAAGATATGTGACGAAATACGCGAAACTTGGTCCCGAAAAACAAGTTACATTTAGGTTTGAAGCAGATTTACTATGTTAAATGTACAATAAACACAAAATATTTTTTCACGGTACTTGAAGAAAATTTAATTTCGAAGAGAAAGATGTAAAATAAGTCTATAATAGACAAACGCAAACTTTAAAAAATAATCCTTAATTACATACAAAACGCATGAAAAATAGACAAAATCTGTTAAGCTCTCTACAAATGTAATATTGAAATTAAAACAGTAAAATTTCGTCACATATCTTAAAAATTACTGTAGCTACAGGTCTGGAAACGGTTTTATTCAATTTTTCAGTTCATTTTACATAAAGTACGCTAAATTGTACATCTTAATTAACAGCCAACAAATACCCGTAGGGCTTCGTTGCAGCAGGGGAACTGAAATTCAGACGAAATCTTTCACCCTGTATAACTTGGTAACTAAGCATTTTCGGACCTATGTTAATTAGACCTTTTTTTCTTATTTTGATGTGAGGAATCACGCCCTGACTTATGGGCACCTTTTTTCAGAACACCCTGTATAAGTAGTAATAAAAATGCGTATAAAATAACATGTTCCACTGTATGGGTTTACTTTTCTAAGAATAAACGTAAAAAATATGGCGTTTAATTAGTCAAGAATGCTTTTTGCACATATAAAATAGACATAGAGATACTTCTGTGACGGCCATGCTACTACGGAACGGATGTATTTAACAAATAAATGTTGATGTCAGGTCGTAATGCCGAACTTTTATGAAAGAAGTTTTATCACGAAATAGGACATAGTTGTTTTAATTTGGCAGCAGAACTATTATTTTAACCAGTCTGTCCTTGTCGGGAAGTTTTTTATAAAACCTATTATATTACTCTTTGATACTAAATATAATCTAATTTGAATATAGTATAAGTATTTGCTTCTATCACAGTAGAAAATAATTATCAAATGTGTAATGCCTTAAGCCAAGCAACAAAGTTCATCGGAGGTTGGTAGACCTGCTCAGCCTTGCACGTCTACTTATTTTTATGCTCCGTGATTGTTGTATATTTTAAACTGTTATAGTTATTATTTTGTTCACGGAAGTTTTTTAATTTATTAATAAGTGTTAAAGGAGAACATTCCAAGTTGCCAAAGAAAACTACATGCAGCTGTAAGTAGTTTATGTCAGTCTCGTCACTAACATACTTGGAGCGCAGAAGGAAAGTCTGTAGCGGCATGTGAAACGGAACGGCAAGCGGGAGTACTGCGCATCTGCAAGGCACAGCTGGCGCTACCAACATCGCCGCACTATTTGTCCCACTACTAACCTTCGTCATGCTCGAGCCTGCTGTACTACACTTTGCTGCTACGGTGGATTTTATCTTGCGCCTTCAATAAATTGACGCAACCTACCAACATCTGAGCTCTACTTAAATCGCCGCTTAACTTGAAGGCATCTGTATAGACTATATATATTATGTTTTAAATTTTTCAGTATTGAAGCCTTGTTATTTGTAGTTGTGTTCGTTGTTGTTAGGTTTTAAGTATTGTTTTTGTTTTATATGTTTATCACTATATTATTGTTGCTATTTTATATTACATTTTAAATTAATTTATTTTATTTATTGACTATTTTAATAATTTATTAAAATATATTTATTATTAGATTAGTTTAAATACTTTATTGTTTTGACAAAAATTGCCTCCCATCACCAGATCAAGCGAAATGTTAAATGTTATTGATGGACTGTTTTTCATTCATCAAGAGGTAATAGATATTGTAACCAGGTTCTACAATGAACTTAAATCTTGTTCTGCCACATTCGGTGAGGACACAATATCTAAAATTATTCCTCAGATTACTTTGGTTTTAACTAAGTTGAATGAACTTTCCAAATCCAACAATGAACTTAGTGAGGAACTTAAAACTCTGAGGGAAAATCTCTCTTCAGCTGAGCAAAGTTGTTCAAACCTGCACAAAAGTTACAGGAACATGTCGGTGGAGTGTTGTGAGCTGGAGGCTCAATATGAAGCCGACATAGCTAGGCTTAGCACACAATTGGCTAGGTGTAGGGAGGAGCGTGAACGTGAGACTGTCTCTGATAACCAGTGCAGGCCCGAGGACAGTGCTAGGCTGCTCGCTGAGTGCAAAGAGAAGATTGATGTGTTGACTGTAGAGCGCCAGCAGTTGTTAACAAGTGTCGAGGTACTGGAGGCTGATGTGAGATGTCTGCGTGCGGAGCTGAGGCGGGCTGAGACCCAGGCGAGAAGGCGGCGTGTCTCGGTTGATGACAGCTTGTTGGAGGAGTTGGCCCTGTTGGAGAGCGCCCCAGCACCAGAGCGGCGGACTCCAGACCTTCCAACTACCAGCAAGGAGGTTCTGCTTGCCACCCCTGTGCCTGGTGTCAGTCCTCCAGTGCCTCAATCTCTCACTCCCTCCCCTACCCCCGAGGGCAGCAGTAAAAATAAAAGCTTCAGCAATGTTCTGCTAATAGGTGACTCGCACATGAGATATTCTAGCAGGGAATGTGTTCTTCGGGGAGCTTATCTTGAGTGCTGCCCTGGAGGGAAAATTTTAGATATTAAGGACCGATTGTTGAACTATGTAGGTGTAGATTTAAGTGTAATTTATATTCATGTAGGGTGTAATAATCTTTGACGAGGCTATCGGGGGGGGGCGTGCGGGGTACAATGGTGGGCATGGGAAGTGTGAGTCACTTCATGCTATGGCGGATCTGCTTTACACTGTCAGGACTAGATTCCAAAATTCAAAACTTTTCCTCGACAGCGTTTTAATTCGAAAAGATATTGGCTACAGGGCCCTCTACGACTTCAACACCCAGTTGGAGCTCATGTGCAACAACTTTGGTGTTGGATTCGTGGAGGCCAATTTACTTGTGTGGGTAAGCGGGATCTCACCCGGGATGGCGTACACTTCAATAGAAGAGTTGTCACCCGCTTGGCTCACTGTTTGTGGAGGCAATCTCCGCAGCTTTGCAACTTCCCGATGCACAAAACACCTGTCCCCCGTGTTTTCAGGATGAAGTTGTCTCAAATCTCGGCCTGAGTCCCGAACCCGTGCAGGACATTGATAACAACCACGATGCCTGTGGAAGTCTGGACACCTCGCGGGTGTCGGGAAACTAGCCGAGAGGGGGGGTGAAAGAGGTCTGAAGGTCGCGCATCTAAACATGAGGTCTCTTAATACAGGCTTTGATGAGATGAGTTCTTTCGTGCGTGACTTTTATTTTGTTGCGTTTGGGGTTTCTGAGACCTGGCTTCGTCCTGATACCTCATCAGTTGGTTTCAATATACCGGGGTACACACTGCTTCGTTGTGATCGCCAAGGTACCCTAAACGACTCCTCTATTGATACGACAGGTGGAGGTGTGGCCCTGTACGTGAGAGAGAGTATTCCTTTCGAGCGGTACACTCTAGCGGATGTGGGCCCTGGAGTTAAAACTCTTTGCATTATTGCCAAAGTGGAAGGGGTGAGGTTTGGTCTGTGTGTGGTTTACAGGCCGCCACACGTGAGGTACACTTCGATGTTAGCTCTTGTACACTCTCTCTTTGTTTGGCTGGCTATGGAAGTGAACACAGTAATGTATTTCGGGGATTTTAACATTAATTTATTATCAAAGACATGCCATGAAGCTAAATGTTTACGCCAACTCTTGAAAGAATCAAACGCATTACAACTTATAAATGAACCAACAAGAGTTACTGCAACTTCAGCCACCTTGTTAGACCACATAATCGTGGACAAGTAGGCTGAAGTCGAGAGGACCGGCGTCATAGACGCACCTAGTATTATAGATCAAAGAGGAGTACAAATAACGGATCACAGGCTTATTTATTGCACGGTTAAAGTTCCTAAATATAAGAAAAAAACGCCTAAAATGATTATCTACAGAGATTTTAAACATTTCAATAAACCAAACGGCAGTTCATTCTTAATTCAAATTAACGTATTAGAGATTATGTGTTTGAGTATTATTTTTAAATGTAAATATGGTCTCACACCGTTTTAATTTTCTCAGTTGATTGTTGTGTCGTGATGTGTTAATAGGTATTGAGGTTATACAATATTTTCAAATAAATTATACTTTTATAGTTTTCATATAAATATTTGTAGTGACAAGATCCAGTTAATTTTATACAAGTTATTGGACACATTCTTCAGAGAGGATAAAAAACTATGACAGTTTTGCAACTGAATAGCGTTATAAATGGAAACGTTTGTCGATTAGTGTAATTGAGTGAGGCTGTATTAAGCATCTGTGGAAACTACAACCTTTCTCATATTTTGAATGCAATTAATTACAAACGTACCTATTCATCAAAAAATAATGTCACTTATAAGGTAGTTAGATGATCAAGCATTTTACTCAGTTAAAAATAGAGAACAAATCACAAAGTTTACTTTTAGAATATTAGAGAAGAAAATATTCCAAAAGGAGTCAAATGTTATATATAGTAAAATTAAAGTTTGTTGTATTGTTGGATCGAATGATTCATGGACTTGAACACTGAAATAAATATGATCTCATATTGAACTGAAATTTTAACTGAATATAGCTTTGCCTATCAATCAGGAGGATATTCCGAGAACAAATTAAGCTAGTGACTTGTAGTCCGTGTCCTTAAGTGGATATACATCGTTCTCTCCTTAAAGAAGCCTGTTACGGAAAAAATAATTATAATTTAAGTATATGTTTTCTATAATAATTTATAATTAGTTACTCAGGCAGTACCTATTGTAATAATGTAAAGGTAACTATTTGTGACTAATCTATTTGTGACACAATACTGCAAAAACACTTGGCCTTTTAATGGACAAAAGTTCAATGAACTGTTTTGCAACAAATTCTGGGCTTTATAAAGTGTAGTGGTCTAGCTAATCCTAGAGAAAGTCTTCTTTAATACCGCATGAATTTATTGCATAGTAGTATTATTATTAGTTACTCCTAACGCATTAAATGGTCAATAAAATACCAGAAATTATTTAAAAAATAATGCTTCAATACTTTTTAGTTTAAAAAAATGTATTAATTTTAATTAATTCGTCATGTCAAGCACATTAATAATAATATCACTAGCAGAAAAATATAAGCCGTACTCTGCGTTGCACAAAGCCTGCACAAATACAAACAATGATTATGTATTAGTATATATAACATATTGTCACCTAAAAAATACGGATTAAAATACCGGGACCAGAAGTGACGTTTGAAGGACGCATCACAGAAGCAGTAACAAATATGAGGAAACCTACTATTAAGGATTATCTTAATGTTATTAAAACATGTGAACTTCTCGATCAGGATGTGTTGTCCAAGTGTATTTGTATTATATTTTAATGGCCTACTTTTTATCAGATTAATCACCCAGAATTTTACTTTGTTTACGAATCTTTTATAATATTATCTTCCTAAATTATGATCTAACTATGAACTTTCAAGGATTTAAGTCTTACACCTAACTGAACTTTAGATAAATAAACCGCTGTTAAACAAAAATTAATGCTATAATATTATATGTAAGTTATGATTGACTGACAGTAACAAAGATAAACCCAGTAGGGATCACTTCTGGCTGGTTTATACCTACCAGTTGAACCCTCCACTGGGCACAGCAAAAACCGATGTGCCACTTCAATCTGGGCCACCTTATGGATGTCCAGTAGTGGCACATCACTAACCGCAAATGTTGAGATTCTGGGGTTCATGGGAAATTCGTTAGGTCTAATCTACTGTGGAAGATGACTGTTGGAGTTGGTGGGGTTTGTTCCCTTACCTCAGAGGTTCTTGTTAACCTCAACAAGGGTGTGCCACCCCCAGCCTACTTTGACTGTAGAGGCTCCTTCAGAACTGGCCTCCCCTTCTTCCAGGATGACTTTGAGATGTAGTTCCCTAATTCTTCCTCATGGATCTCGATAAGAGGCGGCCCCTACTCCATAACCTTACCCATCCTGAATATCCTATCACTCCAGAAGCAGCGCAAAGGTTCTTACAGGAATAAGTGCAATTTATAAGCTTCTTGTCCTAAGAGAAAAAAAAACGAAAAAAAGATAAACAATTCTAATTACATTATGTACAATTCTCTGTGTGATTGTCACTGTGTGTGAGGTTACAAACTGAGTTAATAATATACAGCTCCTTAGTGTATATATTGACTTGACCTGGACTGAATGATTAATATAGAATACTTGTTTCAAAACCTAGAGGAATAAAATATATTTTACCAATACCTAACAATGTAATAAAATATTTAACAGTAGATGCAATAGATTTATAGGTACCATTATCAAACTTAAAGTGGTTTATTACTAAACTAATAATGACACTTTTTATTACCCTTCAGCAATGAGTGCCGCTTATTTATTTGTTACCATTTACTTTTGATATCTTCATTTCTATTAATACGAGTATAACAGTATGTGTTTCTTTACTTCCTTAGAAATAGTTTGGATATTAGGTTTAACATCTGTATATAATACCTTGTGAGTAAGACATTCGCAATAGTTGTATAAGTTATAAATATCCATAACAATCAATTACGTTTATAACAAAACAAATAAAATTATAAATGTCAAATAAGTTGCAATATATTACGAAGTTTAAAGTGAAATATATTTTAAGTATCATAGGATTTGTATGATACCTCAATCGAGAATTTTCAAAGGCGGCGTTCGTAATACAATTTAGATTGTTACTTTGTCCTTTATATCTGCATTACATTACTTACCTTGCACTTTATTGCTCTTAATAGCACTATAATTGACATACAGTATTACAATATTATGTAATACAGCCCTTAGCACTACAATAATATGTAAAACATTGAGCTTACAACAGTACAAAACCTATGTTACGTGACATGTAGTGTAGCATACTCCTACCTTCAAAAACAATTTTAATGCACAGGATTTTCTAAATTAATATATAGTCCTTTCAATAATGTCTTAGAATTCAAGTATATGGAACAAAATAAATTATCTACCAATATTTATCACAGTTCGTTTATGCCCAAGTTTAATAGTATGTTACGTAATTTTGAGTTACACTACACATTCAGATCGTCTACAGCTGGATAATATCTCTGTTATTTTTCAATTCAGACTGTGACCAGATCATACTATGATAGACTAGTTCAGTAAGTTTATCTGGCTTAATTTTACACTGTAAATTTTTAAATAAATGTCGTACAACTCATATAAAAACATACGTGGTAGACCATAAATTAAACACATTGTTCAAAATCATATAACCAGATCCACACTGCGTTTTAAATAAATTTCAAAAATAAAATTCAAATAAGCAGTTTTGAAAAAGAATATGGTTTACCATTGGATACAGTCCTTTTGGTTTTAGGCGTCAATAGCTTTGTTTCTGTAGAGAAAAAAGGATCATTACGTTGAAATTGTATTGTTTTCTCAGCAACGGTGCTGGAAGTATTTAATTGTGCCATCGTTACTTCGGAATTATCCAAACCTAGACTTAATATCGGTCCGTTTTCCTACTATTAATTACCCTACATCCAAATTTTGATTTTTATGCTTTATGATAATAATAAACGGGAAACACTTTAAAAAGGGAATATATTTCAAAGAGATAGATAGTATGTTTTACATGGTATCTACCAGTACTTTCAGAATAATGAGTACACGATTGTGAAATTAATAAAGACATAAGAGTACAGAATAATTCAATAGTACTGAGTCACTAAATGGTATTTCCTATGAATCCTTCACAAGGGAAAACTAGCAAATATAATATATAAAAACTATATTAATTATATTAAGTAACTATAAAAAACGAAATTACGGATTTAAAGGTATACATATATATTATATTAAGTTCCATTCAAAACAATATTTTGCGGATCTTTAAATTTATTACTATTGTTCTTATATCATGTTGTGGCATATGTGCAACGTAGTGGTGTTTCATTTGTAGATCTTTCTTTCTCGTTGTAGATTTTCTTGGATACATATTGAACAAATCTGATTATGTACACGAACAAAAATTTGAATCGGCTTCAAGATTATTATACGCAAGGCTATCACATTATATATTGTTTGTGGTGTTTTTGTAAATAATCTGAAAGCTTTGATACAGGAAAGGCCATTGTTATCTTCATTGGTTTCATTACGTATCTGGTCATGATGACGCCGACGCGATGGTCCATTTATTATAATTTCAAACATTTTCAAAAGACATAATATTATAAACATTGACAAACAAGGGAATTAGCTTAAGATGGTTTAAAATTAAACTTCTAAATTCACATACTAGGTCCTAAGAGTTGTAATACCTACACATGTTTTATATTTTTATTTCTAGGTTATGGCTAGAATAGTAAACATTTTAAAGGACTCAGGTGAAAAGCGATCAACTCTATAGAATACGTTACCATGAATACGAAGTGACATTTATACAGAACGCTTAATAAATGTTTTAATAATTTATGGTATACATTTTAATTAAACACTAGAATAAAGTTGGATTTGTAAAGTAACGGCTGAAAACAATAAATGATAAACAGATATTTAATGTAAATGCACAAACACAATTTAACGTCCATTAAGGATGACGTTAAGTCCAAAATTATGGTAGTACTGTATCCATCTGCTTTTCGTTGGAAATCTGGATTGCTGTCTACCCAGACGTTCCCCATCGAATGTGAAGACATTTTGACAGAAATTTTATAGGAGCGGCCCAAAACGGGTGAGTAGGAGTCATATTCTAATTTAAGTTCTTGTAGATAAAACTTAATTTGTGACATATTCTGTCCCTGTCCTTGGTATTTAAGAGAAGTAAGATCAAGACATTTTGCATATCTACAAAATTATTATTATCTAAAAAATTATACAAGTCATAAACGTTGTCAAACACAGAGTACAATCATAATACAATCAATCATCTTATTTTAAATGCAATAGCTAATGATTGTGAATTAATATACAAATTAACACATAGCATTTTAACTCAGATAAGTAGGTACTAAACACGTTTCAGAATAAGATTAAATACTATTATAAATTAATGGTTCAATATTATGGATAATTTAATTGGCGATTATATTCTATTTTATAACACGTTATGTCTGAGAAGATGTCCAATAACAAGAAATGGGCACTGAAGAGGGAAATTAATTATTTTTTCTTGCGACTCTCTACATTCTTAGCAGTCTTCCAGGCCCCAGACAAACTGTTTATTGTTTAATACCAATCCCAGGATCACTGTAACAGTTCCACTTCTATCACGTTTCCCTAAACTTTCTGAACCTGTCTAAACGCTTTTCAATATTTTACTGATTAACCTCGACTGAGTAAAACAATTGCTTTGCATTTATTACAAAAACTGTTTTATCGGTGGACCTATTTTGTTCCTGTTCCTGGTAATTTAGATTCTTAACACGATATTTGTTCGTATCATATGAATTTGTAATTCATATTTTTATGTATCTATATTCCCCAATTATTCCTTATTCTAACTTTAAACTTTAAACACACACACACACACACACACACACACACACACAATGTATATATTATATAGATATATAAAACATATAAAAATTAGTTATACAGACGTGCGCGGATGATTTAGTTAAAATTTTAATTTTGCTTCCTTATAATACTCATAATAATCTTGTGTGTTGTTTGTTATCATGTTGTCAACACTTGTTGAAACGTATAATTACTTCTGTCTGTAGGTGGAATTATTTTCGTCAACTAACTGATATCGGTTTTATCTTTCATTTGGGTTCTGTTTTGGATTTTTTTGCTGCGATATATTTATGATTGTAATTTATGTGAATCTAGAACTTATATTTACTGAACATAACTATTTAGATAACTATTCTATAACAGGTCAAATGAGAAAGTAGGTATTAGGTATAAAATGTGCTTGTATTAAATCTATTTTTAAAACTTTCCACGGCATTTGACAGTTCAGCAATAAAAATTGTTTCACAGGTTAGAAAATGTGGCCATCGCCGTCCATTTGTGGTTTGCTTTTTACCTCAAAGGTGAACTATGTAGGTCACGAACATTTGTTAAATAATAATTCAAACTACTCAGTCCATTATGGATCATACCTTGGGCCTTTAATGTCTTGGTATACGTCAACTGATTGAATAATGATACCAAATAGAAAGGCTTTATTCAGTATGCTGACAATACAATATTTTTGTTACAAAAATAGCACAGTAGTTCGAAAGCAAATAATTCTTGCTTTTAGTATTGTACTGATATTACTTTTAAACGTAACTATTAGAAATTCAATATTATCACTTATTGATGAAGGAAAGTAAAAGTTTCGGTAGCTGGTATAGTTGATGATGTCCCCCCCCCCCCCGACATGTCTAGGAATGTATCGTGATCAAGGGCTGACCAGAGTCAATCATGCTGGTGTTGTTTGCTCTAGAGTGTCAGCAGTCGTTTATAACCTACTCAATTTATCAAAAGTTTTCTCCGAAGTAACAATGAAAATGGCAAAATATGTTATTATCCATCCCAATTTCACATACGAGCTAACATTCTGGGGGGCATTTGCAAGGCACAAATTAGAAATGTTAATTGAATTTTAGAGCGTCATACAAAGATGCTTTCAGTTAATATAGAATGCTGATATTACGTACATGCACACTTGGCTTATTTATTTTTAATATAACAAACGTGAATTTTTCCTACCTTTGATCAGGTGCTCCTCCTTTCTGTATGACTTAAATGTGTCCATGTGACGCCTCTCTCTTGCCATTTATTTTTTTGTGTATTTAGGCATTCCAATAATCTACTCACTCTCGTATAAAATCAATTTTGCTTTCCGTCAAATATTCTGTTATTAATTTATACAAAACTATACGTTTTTGTATGTCTGATAAAACTTCTTTGTTTACATTTGTCGAAATACGAAATACATTTTGTATTATTAAAAATATTTATAATAATAGGCATATTTTTTATATCATGCAAAAATAATTAGTTTAAATGTTGTACAAGATGGAAATATATAAAGATATTTATGATCGTGTGTTGTACATAAAGGTACGCAAAGTTTACGTGCATATATCATTAGTAATCAAAATAATTTTACTATTAAAAACCCCAAAATATTAATCTATTTCTAAATTAAAAAGGAACTATACCATGTTATTATGACAACAACTATTTTAAAATCAGAATACTTTAAAAAATGTTGCAACATGACAGTCACACGAATAATTGAGCCTAAATATCTGTGAATGAAATATCTTCGTATCTGAGACCCTCACACCACGGTTGAGCCTCTTAATTTGACTGTAAAATGTTTTAAAAGGGTAAGTCAATATATCAAATTGTTTATTGAAACTAACTAACGTTGATGTTGTCTGAATGTTTATGTTTAACAGCAGTAACTCCTAAAGTTTAGACTGTAGCAACTCACAGAGTAGTCGTATTACCTGTAGGAGAGCAGATAAATACTAAAAGAATTATTGTATCGTATATTTTATGTACATGTAATTACTGTATGGACTCCGGCCACTACGACACATAAGAGCCCGACTGTTATTAATGCTACCGCTAAGACACAGGGTAATCATAGGATAATACTTTTCTTGCCGTATTTAAAATTTATATTACTGTATTTCAATTTGTATTTAATTTCAGCCTCTTTTGAGTAGGTTCAAGTAAGTTCTAAAAATCACACTAAACCAATTCGGATTCAATTTCCAAGTAACATGATAATAAAGTTTTTATTTTCAATTATTTAGTTCACGTGACAATTGAACCAAAGAAAACTTGTGACATCATTGGAATCTCAGTGTAGTTACTCGAGTTTTGTTATAGGAAATTATTGACACCACTCATTCGATTATTTAATTTCCTATTAGAATCAGAAATTTTTCCGGCTCACTTCTTGAAATATCGAGTTAGTTTTTTAAAAGAGCATATGAGGTTAACCGGAAAATAGCGTTCCACTTTAGTTCTACTTGTGTTTTCAGCAAAATGTTGAAAAGGTATATACGAAATACTATAGGCCTGCTTGAAAACCTTACATTCTTTAAACCACAGCAGTGTTTATCTAAGCCTCATCTAATTGATGAAATTAATAACCTTGTAGATTTTTTTAAATATTTTGTAATAATGTAAACCTGCTTCAATTATTTATCTAGAAATTGCTAAGGCATTTGACTGTGTGGAACAATACAAACTTTTACACAAGTTGAAAAAAATAATCTATAGCTGTTCAATCATGTGGCTTGCTTTTACCACTTAAACGAAGCATGTTTACTAAAAAAACTGCTTATTTAACAAACTTTCGTTAAATATAAATTCAAATTACATTTAGAGTCCCTCAGGAATCAATTGTTAGGCCTTTACCATTCAAGGTATACGTCAACAGATTGAATGATGTTGTCAAAACTGAAAACTTTATTTAGTATGCCGACAATGCTATACTTTGCTTTTAGTATTGAACTCAAACTCAAACTTACTATTAAAAATCCAATAATATCATTTATTGCTTTAAGAGAATTAAGAAGTTTCAGCACCTGCTTTATTTTAAGGTGTTCCCTCTGCATATTTATAGGGATGTACCTTGATTGAAGGCTGAGCTGAGACAGGTCATATTGATCATGTGTCCTTAGTGATGTAATAGACATGAATAAACTACATAATACCTCAAATGTTTCCTCAAAATTAAACTTTAAAATGTCATATTATGGCGTTATCCATCCAAACTTAGCACTAAAATACTAGGGAACCTTTGCAAAACACAAAATGGTAAGAGTCAATTTAACCTTAGAGCGTCATAAGGAGATCTTTCAGGGAGTTTAGAATGCTGATATTACGCTGCTTTATTCTACACGTAACCTTCGTATTGAGGTGAAACTGACATATTGTGATATCGTAGGCACAATTGGCCGTTTTATTTATATTTGTTCAATTAATAACACAACAGCCGTGTCTCTTTCCTGCCTTTATTCACGAGCTCCTTCTTTCTAATGGCTTAAATGTGTCCCTTTGACCCCTTCTACTGACCAATTCTTTGTTTTTGTAAATAAGGTCTTCCAATAATCTGCTCTGTCTCTTAACATAGCAAATATGCTATGCGTAACATGAGTATTATTTTTTAACACAAATTTTTACTCCAATAAACTTCTCATGTATATTATGATATAGTTTATTTACTTACTGGAGGAAATAAGAAGTTGGTTCGACATAATGCTTACAAAATCAACCGGAAAAGTCAAATTGATTATCATTCATGGAAAAGCTCTGCATTAACAGGCATAATTGCTATATCATGAAATAAGAACATTCGTAAATGTTGTACATGATGTAAATATTTTCAGTCATTTGTCGTAATGTGTTAAAATATGGGTTGAATCTACATTAACAACCCACTACATACTTGCGTAAGAATTTCACCCGTAATTAAATCAAATCCACGATGTTTTATCAAACTATCATTTTCTTGTTTTGACTGTAAATAATCCAACAGAATTTGAAGAAAGGTCTATCCCACTTTAATATCATATATATTAACTTTTAATTTTAAAACCTGTGCTGAGGAACTTTTGTATATTTATTTTAAACCACAAAAATATTATCTATACTAAGTATTATTTTAATAATTGAATTATTATTTTTTATTACTAATTTGAAGATATGTTTCAGCCTACTATATTACTTATCCTCAATGCGAGATGACGCAGTACCGTAAGTATTTGGGACATTTAAGGTGTATATTTATTGCCATTCTGAAACTACAGTTTTAGTCAAATCATAACAAACATTCTTTTATAATGTATTATAAACAAAGCAAAATACTTATTAGTGTCATGTTTGTGATTCGAGGATTTTGTTCTGATTATTTTCAGGTGGCTTCGGTCCTGCGTTGGCTTGTCGTCCCCTTTTTGACATTATCACATAACACTCTCCAAGTGTGTTGCAAAATACACAAAGTATGACTGATGATTGAATGGTAAAGTGTGAAAGTATGCGTGCGTGTAGAACTTCATTTAACTAGAAAAATAATTCTCCACAACACAACATATTAAGGTAACTAAATTTAACTGCTAATATTAGACTTATGTTTACATATTTATTCCATGATTATACTTAATATTAAAAGTATTTATTTAACTAAGGTATACTTATGTAATTATATTGGTTTAGGTTACTCTATGTTTTATTATGACACACTATTGCAAGCTGTTTTTTATGATTGGTACAGGGTGATGCGGCCAATGCGGCAGGAGGTCCCGCCACTCACACTAATACACACACGACACATACACTAGGTAATGTATTGTTCTACTTAAAATATTTAAATCAATTTGGTTAAAACTCTTGTTTCAGAATGGCACACGTATATTAATTTGTTTAGTATATTCACATGAAAATATTCAATAATCTTATTATAATTAACATTATACTCATGTCGGTAGTAATAAATTGGGTAATTATATTGTAATATAAATGTGAATCAGTACCAAAAATGAATCGCATTGTCTTCCATACTTCACTTATTAACAAATAGCCTGGTTGGCATATCCTATTCCCTATTACTTTATTAAAGATAAAAGTATTGTAAAACTGCATTGATTCAATTTGAAGGTTTATCTAATTTCTATCTTACAGTAAAGATATTTAATTTACTTTTCAAAATTTGAACGGTCGCTATCTTTAAATTTGAAGGGATCACAAAACATAAATGGTGGGTATATGTTGGAAAATATTGTTATTAAAATATTAGCAAAAATGAGAATTTCCTCCATTTTAAAATGTTTAATTATTAACTCACTAACACTATGTGATGCTGTGTTTGCAACACATTCAATCTGGATCTAATTACAAATACGGTACTTTATAGCTCTCGTTATATTGCATATTCCTATTTATATTCCATCCAGATGTGGATTTTAATAAATATGTGTATATGGAATCTACCTAACTTATAACACAATTAAAAGGTAATAATATTTAAAGCCTACAAATAGTTTCCCCTGTTTATAACAGTACTTCCTGAATATCGACGTTGATATGACGTTTTTCTGAAATGAAACATAATAGGACTAGATACATCTATATTTCTTAGTCACAATATCGTCTTCCTTACGTATCCTTGAGAAATTATTTAGGGTCTCAAGTTATCATTCAAAGTTAGGATGTTAATATGGCATTCAATATTCCACGCTGACTGACACATCGTTCAGCAATCTCTTCCCGGGAACGAGGTCTCTCACTATGGTACTGCGGCTCCTTTAGAGACAGGACTTATTGGACCCTGCAAGTCAGTATCATGCAGAAGACTTCTATAGGAGGCAGGTAAACAGCATCGCGATAAGTGGAACACTTGGTCAAAACGTGAGTAGATGTACCTTACTCCAGTGTTCTGCAACTTTAGAAACCTTCCCGTGGCTACTCTCACATAGTGCATAGCGGTAATAAAATCTGACAAAATGACAGACTGCATGTGGTCTACTTTGGCGGGTTTCAGTAACAGTTTTCTAAACCTATAGAGTCCCTTAAACCTTCAATAGGATTGATAAATGACGTAGGCAACGTAATCAGAAAATATGACCTCTCCTTTAAGCTCTATGCCTAGTGTTTTGACCTTGTCACAAACTACCAGAGCCTAGCCTTCAGTCATCACCTGCACCTTATGCTGATTGAGGCAATGCTTCTCTTGCTGTGGATCTATATGCAAAACTAACATTTGAGGATGTACAATTTGAGGTCGTAGCCGACAGACTATTCCATAATTATGTACAGATCATAGTTCATATCATCAACCAACAGCAACAATTTTATATGAAATTGACGACCGACTGCATATTGATGGACTGTGCAATGTTATACATATCTTTATAGATTATATGGGTACCTATTTAAGAGAATATGCCACAAACAACTACCCTGAGGTACACCACGCTGCTTACGAAGGGCCATGCGTTGTGACCTGTTGCACTCAGCTATGAGGTGACCAACCTGACCATATTATATCCAAATCCATAATAACTCATTTTAGCTGTCATAAATTTGTAACTGATCGAGTCAAACTCCTGGGAAAGCATGGTCATTGAGCTTTATCTTTCCGTGTCTCTTGCATCATAAAGGACAGTGCATAAATTTAAAAGTGCAATGCATGTGTCATAGTTACTCCGAATTCCAGATAGCAACTTCAGCATAGAGTATGTATAATTAAGATAACTTAGAATCTAAAAATCTATCTTTTCAACAATTATAATATCCTCTTCCTCGGAAAAAGATCACATTTGAACCAAATTACAAACCGTTATAACCTTCCCTTATCGTACAGACGGACGGACGGATGGATAGACGTACTGACAGGCTTACAACAACATGGTTGTAATAAAGCTCTATTGGTTTCTTATTAATGTTTATATTTTGTAGGAAATCTACTCTTTTTATTCATATATCTGAACTTACAATCAAGAATATAATACTGTGACAACAAATTATATACTCTCGTAATGCCTTTAAAATAAAAATTACTATTGTAGTCTTCCAAATTGTGCTGTACGGAGCTGAAATACTTTGGAAAAACAAAACTTTGTGAGCCTGCTAATTTAATGAAACCCTTTGGTATGAACTAATGCGGCAAATTAGAGCCAGTTTTGTTTTTTCCTGGAACCGGCTCCAGACGTTAACACGTGTGGCCAGTTACATTTTAATTACTTCTATACAATTTTACTGCTCTTACGCGATGTACTCTTATATGGTTCCATTTAGTAAAGTTATGTTCGAGGTTATATATCCTTTCATTTTAGTACTAGCATTATGTTTTTTCATGGTTTTTGAAATCTTTACCAAAAGGTATCACCAATTTCAAGATAGTGTATTGAGTAAACTCAGAATAAATCTAGGGAAGCGGCCAAACAAACCAAATAACAGTGTTAACACAACTCAAAAATAACTACGATTAATCTATAGTTTAGTAGTATTTTACCTAGCAATATTTATCATTATCTCAATGTAAACCATGTACAAGTTTTAATATTTATTTGCTGTGGCTTGGTGTAACATAAATTTGTAATTGGAATAATATCAAAGAGGGGTTACAGCTAGTGCAAGTTAAACCAGCCGTTAACTTAAATCTGGATTCACACATTCTTTCAATCATCCGGGACTCAAAAAAGGAACTACATCTTCATTCTAAACTATTCAAACTGGTAAATCAAAATTATATACTTATAGCCTTGGTCTTATTGCTACTTATATACTTATTGCTTTTGCTACATACGGTAGAAATTCTGCATAACGTTGAGCTGCAAAGTAGTGAGCATATTGTTCTGTCTACTGTATATGACTTTATCAATCCATATAAAACAAGTACTGGGTATAGTCCACAAGCAAGTACAAATATTAACTACTAACAAGTGAATTAAACTGTGATCATCTTACCATTACTTCTTACTTATTTAAGTTAATGACTTAAAAAAAAAACTTTTACAAAGTTTAATAAATACCATATACTATTTTATCTTTCTGGAGTGTATTAAAAAGCATAGCAATATACGATTATCCGTATTGGAAATTGTAAAATTCGCTCGTACAAGTATATTAGAAAGCTAAGAAGTCTAAAAGTGTAGACACATAAATTTGATGAAAGCGACTATTATAATTATAATATTCCGCTTAAAGATAAATATAAATTAAATTTATCAGAAAATTGTAAATTACAATGACAACTTGACAAAATTTGTCAATGATAAATCTCATTCTGGATTAACCGAGAATGAGGTTCTTATCCAGCTGTGGGAGGATCTGAACGTATTCTCACTTCAACTCACCTCCCCCCTCCCCTTGATTAACAGCTTAAAGTTGTAATACCATTACATTAGTGCAAAATCAATAAACATGTCTTTTATTTCATTCATCTGCGACCAAACTTCACACTCGGTAACCACGAACATTTACGGATGGTATCAACTTAAATACGAAATGTACTAAAATTACGCATATAAGTTTAATTAAAAGATAAATATATACTAAAACGAATGAGCAGATGTCTGTGAGCTATAAAAATCTACACTAACTGTAAATCTGTACTTTATTAAAATACTTCTGTAAATATAATGGTTTCGCAAATCTTATGATTAACATCATAATAAATTTTAGATTTTTATGTTGTTCTTTCTGATTGTTACAGGGTGATTCAAGTACAGGTCGCCTCACTCACACTAATACACACACGACACATACAGTACTGTAGATAACACATTGCTTTATTTAAAAGTCAATTCAGCTACAATAGCTCTTTCAGAATAGCACGCTAATATTATTGGGTTGAGTATATGTTTATATGAGAATAGTTTATAATCTTAATTTAATTACAATTGCTCATGACAATTATTAGTTCATTAGTTGTATTAATTGTATCTTTTCATCTTAATAGTGAATAGCCATAGACAGACTTGACGGTTAGTATTGTAATTCTTTAAACAAATCTGGTGACTTCCACAATATAATATGACGACATGTAAAGTAATATTAAAATTACAGTGTTCCCAGTTGCAAAGAAATATTATGAAATATACTAATAAGTGTTATATCTCTAAAACAAGCATATAATCCATAACCTTTGGACCATCATCACATCTAAATATTATAAAGGGTCAATAAATCTCATAACTGCGTATAAAGAATATGTTTTATAATTATGACGCTTCCTTGTTGCTTTTGATCAGAATCGTGAAATATTCTATAAAGGTCAGTATTATTTACGGAGATACCTACTAAAGGTCTGACAAAATATATTTTGTACTTAAAGATACTAATTACTCGGAGATACTAACTTACTAAAAATCTGATCAAATATCTAGTGTGATTAAGTATATTGTATCACAATTATTTCTTAAAATTGTATTGTTTTAATCACTGTCCATGGTACTGAGGAATATTTCTTGTGATATAGATAAAATAGATGCATTTCGAATTGAGGTGCATATCACCAGTAGAATTTTGGTGAGTGTTACCGAAACTTAAGTTAATCTTATGGCTAACTTAAAAGGTACCCTAATGGCAAAGAGAAATTTAAGAACAAATCATTTGTAAATAAACATCCCTTAATTTGGCCACCCAATTTGAAATGGTACGCCCACATTCATAGCAATGGATAATGTTATAAAATGAAACTAATTGTAACATCTTATCGCTGTTTGCACATTCGGTTTTTATCGATGTTTGGAGAATTCTAAAGGTTTTTAGAAATGGTTATTAGAAATAAATTGTGACTATGTCATAATTTAAATGTTTATTATCACTAAATCATAAATTCTTAATATTAGGTTTAATCAGATAAGCTGTTGTACCGCAAATGTAATATACATGTAATATATTAATCACTATCACGGGTTTACCATTAGAAGAAACAAAAGTCAATGTGACTGTTAAGTAATAATAGTTAAAGTGACAACATGATTTGGTATCAGTTCAAATATGCATTACAGGGAATTAATCCGGATGAAATTAATTAACCCAGGTTTTAGTAGCGGCCCGGCTCGGTCAGTATTTTAACAAAACTACATGCAAACTCATCTAAAAAGTTCCAAAATAATAAATGTTTTGCCCAATTCTAACCCGAAACCTTGTAACATCCTCTCTTAATAGGTAAATAAATACCCTAACAACAAGTCTACTATACACATAAGGTTATCGCTATAGATAAATTACCAAATATTTACTATTTATGAATGCCTGTTGTGAGTTTGCTAAAGAACGGTAATAAAAACTTGTAATATAGGATTTGTAAAAATAAAAAAAAACTAAAGATTAATTTATTATTTTATTTGTCAACTCATGATACTTTTTTAACTCGTGCTAGTATAATTCCAATAAACAAAATAAAAATAACCAAGACTACGATCGAGGAAGAAAATAATATATTTTGATTTACCATTCAGAGTAGTGCCAAGCTGGACCTTTAGTTTCTTTCTTGGGAGACTCAGATTTTAAGGTTTAGTTAGAATTCCAGATTTTATGTTGACGAGTAGGCTGACTTGCACTAACTGTTGTAATCTCTCACTGGAGACAACAATGCACATATAAGTCCACGTTATATCAAGCCACTAAGACCACAGTTCAAAAAATTAAAATTTGTATTTCATGAAGACGATTGTATTGATGACGTATGATTTGTTAAATAAAACAGTGTTTCATCCTAGATCAATGAGACCGATTTATGTCTCCGAAAAAGTTCTTGTGCAAAATATTTACACACTGTTACTTGCTTTAATGGAAATAATCAATTAATACGTTAGAAACCCGTTAGAATTAAGAATAAAATAAATATAAACATAAAAAATCACATTTAATGAAAGCCAGCTGTTGTAAAATGTTTAAATAAAATCTCTGTGGCATAGCTGACAAAATATGTAAATGGTATTGATGAAACATTTTATATCCACCAACGCTTTGTAAAATTAGTATTACCAACATTTCCTAGAATACATTATAAACAAAAAGAATATGTCATTAACATAATTTGATGAGCTAGATTCTCTTTTTCCTTAAAACTAAAATCTTCTGCAGTTTCATCAGGGTAGGATGTGCTGGTATTTTATCGATCCTTTTTTTAAAGTAAAACTAGTTCACTTTTTTCTTCTCCATTTTCAGAATACCTTGCCATTGGTTTCTTGTTGGAAAATGTCAAAAATATGCCCCGTACTTTCAATTTTAAAACGATTTGACATTTAGTACATATATTAATTTAAATAAAACTTATACTTAATTGTGTATATATTATATCAGTAGCTTTACAATCAATGTAGACAATTACGGTTACTTGTGATTAGCCCAGAATTGTTGCTTGTGAATTTTCCTAAAACTTCACAAACTTACATGTTCCACTTTTGTGTTTTTACATAGACCACATCCATCTCTTTTACTGTTAGTTTATACATGCAAGGTACCAGGTACGCTACGTAATAGGCTTCGCTACAGTTGTATGCTAAATATTAATCATTTATTGCTCATTTCATTATCGTCATGCTGCCATACAGATAAATCATACAGAACAGAAAACTTAACATCCTCTCAGTAGACATAAACGTAATTGTTTCAGCCCACTGAGTGCTTCAATGACGCTCAACCAAATTTTACAGTTGAACATACACCATCATAGAACTTGATGATGCCTATGTAGAAATAAAGTATCCTGAACCATTAAATACATAAGAGCTGAAGATGATATTTATTGAGATATCATACTACAGTAAATGATACATCCACATTTTTGTTCCTTGAGTTACGTTAAAAACGTGTATTTTAATAAATAGTTCTAGTGAGGTAGGCAGTGTACTACAACGAATGATTGCCCTGAAATGATGCGTTGTTAATATTTACGATACTGTTATTTTCTTTTTACTGCGTGAATATTATACACATTCTCATACGATTGTACTCAACCTTCTTACTACTTTAGATTAGTTTCGTTAAATCAATACTTTGTCATTCCAGACATTTTAATAACAATTTCACTTGTAAATGTATGGGAGATTGCAGTAAAGAATGGCTTTCAAAAGTGGAGCAATAACGAAACAGCCAATAAATAACGATAATATACATTTAATTATATGCTGAAGACAACTGCTGCATCAAACACTTTTAAATTTTTTAACAAGATATCTATGTTATGAAAACATTTCGATAAAACTAAGGTCTTTATAAATGATATATTTAGAGAAGCTTCGTAAGATATAATGTGACAGAATATTACATTATAACAATTTAATGATTAATACACAGTAATACATTTACTTCATGTTTTATATGAATAATTACAAACATTGAAACATCATATCTTATATAAAAGAACAATTTATTAATGTTTTGGTTACTTTATGGTTACTACTTAAAAAATAACTTCAAACAATTTACTTGTTAGAAATTGATTATTTCAAATTTATTATTATTATTAGGAAGACAACAATGGTCTCTTGTTGAGGGATAGTGCAGCTCCTGTCTGTCACTATTACTCTCTATTTTGTCCAGTACAAACCATTCTATTGTATCTGTTTAGTAAAGATCAAACATGTTATGGGACTAGTATTAGCATAAAAAATAGGAGGGGTAGAATAAAAATGAAAAGGAAAATTTGTCTGTTCCTACAAAAATGTGATACAACATAGTAAGATACTTGTACGCTGGCATGATGGCACTATAAAGTTATGTCATGTTGACAGATACTTAATCGTGAGATGGATGATGTGACATGCTAGCTATGATTGACATCATTAGCTTAGTTGTTGATCCTATGTTCATCAGGAGTATTTACAGTGGGTTGGCGTATGATAGTGTCATGATGTTGTAACCTTGTAGGATTGTGTGCTGAGAGAGAGTGTCTTTTGATGGTGGTAAATGTAGGGAGAGGAAAAGGGAGAGAAAGGGGGAGGAGAGAGAGAGAGAGAGAGTGAGAGAGAGAGAGAGAGTGAGAGAGAGAGAGAAAGAGAGAGAGAGAGAGAGAGAGAGAGAGAGAGAGAGAGAGAGAGAGAGAGAGAGAGAGAGATGTTGGTTATGTGTGTCGTGAGTGTATAAGTGTGTGAGGTTCCAAGCCTCCTAACAAACTGTTTTCGATATAATCTTTTTTTGCGAAATTAAGTTAAAACTTTTATTATTTATTAATCATTCAGAATCACATTATCGTTTTTGCCTTTGGTATCTGGTAGCTATCTTATTCTCTAACACTTGATTTGTTGTAGCTATGACGTATTTGTTTTTTTCTGTTTTAGTACATTATGAGTGTATATACGTTACATTAATACATATTTACATTGTCAATTACATGTTCTCAATATATTATACTTTCCATACAAATATTTTTAAATAATAGTTTTTTTTAATTAGGCTACGCCCATTTGGGAATCATTTCCTGTTTCTTATTCATGTGTGATCTTTATTTCCATAAGGAAATAAATATTCATTCATTTATTAACTATCTTAGTGTAAGCATGTTGATTTGCTCTCTTCCTGAGATTTTAAATAACTGTAACATAGCCTTACGAATGGTCTATTTCTAAACAAACAATAATTAATCCTTGTTACCTTGAAAACACAATTTATATACCTTGTTTCTTTGAAAATTTGTTTAGTACAGTGGCATCGTGAGTAATTTTGCTTCAAGTTGATACTGACAAAGTTAGCAAAGTTCATATTCAGTCTTCTTCCGTCCTATGACCCCAACACCACGGCTGAACCTCTGTTGTTTTGACTGAAATATTCTTCAAATGGATAAGTCAAAACAACACAATTTTCATTGAATACAATTCAAGTAGATGTTGTTTTGTATGTATGACTGTATATGTAGTCTGAATATTGGTGTTAAACAATTAATCCTTGAGTTTAGATTGTAGCAATTCATGACTGTAGAACAGCATAAGTATTATAAACTAATTATTTTCCTGTATATTTAGCTAAATGTAATTACTGTATGGTCACCAGCCACTATACATACATGTCCATTATTATTACCGCTGAGGCAGTACAGTTGATTAAATTAAGTATTTGCATAAATTGAAAAAACATCCGTCTACAATGAAGTTATACACGCGATTGTTTTGCATTGTTCACTATCAAAATATGTGTGTATTTCCTCAGACGTACTTAATTTTGACTTATTATACTGAACGAAAATGTTTATAGTATCATAGACACACACACAAAGGAAAAGGAAAACGTTGAGAGTTTACAAATGTAATAATAAACGTATTAAACTGTTAAATTGGCGCCACCATTGCTTGTTGCCATAATATTGTACCATAGTTCAAATTCATTTATGCTGAATCGCGGTAGGAAGTAGGCTCTTATTAACTAGACGCGGTGCGGGGACTTTGTTTGTTCAGTTGGACCGGCAATCAGCTGATCGGTCAGTGACGTATCGGGTGATGCGTTCCTCCCGGTTCGCTGGAGGATTCAGTTCGAGTCTTGAAGCCACGACGACAAGGTCCTGTTGAGAATCGCAGCTCTTCCTCTAACCCTATAGTGTGGGATTTAGAGTAATTCTATTTTTTATCGCGTGTAAATTTAATTCAAGTTTTTTAATTTTTCTTCAGTGCGTATTAAATCCCTATCAGCCTCCGTAATCTTCAAAGTAGTAAGTCCCGTACCAGCGTTTAGTTAATATCTTTGATTTTTTATACTGTTGTAATTAAAATTTCTAAAGTTTCCCATCTTTCAGAGTCTGAGAATTAATTACATTTTTTGAAGTATTGTGAATTAAATTTTGGTCATAAAGTTAATATCAAGTTTTGTGTTATATTGATTTTGAGTATTTTTAGAAGAGAACTTTTATTTTATTTTGTTAATTTAAACCATTTTTTGAGAAGTATAAATTTTTAGTTTCATTTTAATTTTAATTCTTTTTTAATCAGACTCTTAATTAGATTTGTTCGATTGTGTGAAGTTTTGAAGAAAATCGAATCAAAAGTTTGTAAACTTTGTTAATTTTTTTGGTAAACTTGAATTTCGGAATAAACCAAGTATTTCCGAAAAGTTGTTTAATTTATAAAGTATTGGCTCCATATAAATTACAAAATATGTGCTGTAATAACGGTGCATAATTTGCGCCACTCTGCTGTTTCTTTTTGAGCATAAACTTGTACAACAGGTTATTTACAGGAAAGAACTTGTAAACTTGCATAAACTTGTCTGATACCTGTAAGTGTGTGTAACTTGTATAAGACTTGTATAAGACTTGTATGAACTTGAACATTGTGTATAAACCTGCATAATTTTGTGTAGTGTGTAAGACTGAGGACTTAGAATAATATTGTGAGTTTGGAATATTTGATTTATTTTAAGAAAATTATTTTAAAATAAAAATGGAGCTAGCGCATGTAGATCTGTTGCTCAAAAAGGAATTAATATTTGAAATAAATTTTAGGGGCGGAAATACTTTCGAAAACGACACTATGTGAATGTTAGGAAAATGTGAAGGTCCACTTTGAAATTTAATATTAGGGACAGGGCTTGTAATCTGAAAGGGGGTTATTAAAATAATTATGGTTATGAAAGGTCAATAACAATGAGGGCAGGAGAGAGGATTATTGTGAAAGTTTCCTGTGTAAATATAAAAAGGTCCGGCTGTGCCCAAGCCCCTGCCCGTTGTAAAAGTATTTGTAAGTAAAGTTTTATTACAAGTGAACCTGATAAGTGAAAAGTAAGTGAGCCCGATAAGTGATAGCATTTATGACTTGATAATAAAGATAGGACTGGGCAATATGATTGAATATTTTCATGTTAAATGCTTATCGGAAATAACAAGGAAATATTGATCCTGGTAAAATGTGTGTTTTGTTTTAAAATAACGATAGTTTGTTTTCTTTTTTTTAAGATGCATATTTCTATATTAAAATTTAAATACAAAATGTGAAATTTTAGAACTCAATAAACATTAACTCGCCCGCGCAAAGGTCAGTATGTTTTATTTTCAGGACAATTATATTGTCGAAAAGGAATTGAAGATGGGTCTAAAAACAATAAATTGGCAATATAATTTATTTCTAAATTAACTTCAAGAATTGATTATATAATTATGTATTAATTTGGCCCAAAACAGAAAACAAGTTAAGTATGAGAGTCCAGTAGCTTATTATAATAGTAAAAAATAAATAATGGAATATAAAAGGGTGATGTGACGACGTTTTTATTTCAGCACATTGTATGGCTAAGATGAGAAGTCATAATATAAAATGCCAGTGTAAGTGTGTAATAGAAGTGTTGTTGTAAACCATGTAATTTTCAGGGACAATGAATGGCATTAATGGTGTATAAAGTAAATACACAGATGTATTCTGATGTATTGTGATATATCATGAGATATATTTCTTCCCTGTTCCTTCAAATGTAGAAGGACAGGGTAATTTTGGTAATGTTGTGGTGTTTGTTGTCCCCTGTTCCTTCCAATAGAGAAGGACAGGGTAATATTTTTTGGTATACAATGAGTTGTATTGATAGTGATATTTCTTCCCTGTTCCTTCAAATGTAGAAGGACAGGGTAATATTGTTTTTTTTTATCACTACATGAGGTTTATTGTGTGTAAAAAATTGATTATTGTGCCATTGTAATCCCTGTAAATTGATTGTATTGTAATTAACAACATCTGGTAATGGTTTACATTCGTGACACTGGCGCAGGCGTACAATAAGAACACCGTGAAAGACTGACAGCCATACAATTATACGGAGGGAATATTTTGTAAAAGGAATGTCCTCCAAGAGCTCAATGCCTCGCTGGCTGAAATTGTTATTAGATTGGAGGAGCAGGTAGCAGTGCTATTAGCGAACCAGAGCCAGCCAACCACGAGATCAACGAGGCCGCCGCACTGCACCGGCCGTACAATCATTGGAGAAGCTACCTGCCTCTACTCCTCACCTACCACATCCCTCTGCGATGGCTACCTGGGGACCCACACTGGACGTCGGACACCTTCTACCACATCACCCCTCGGACTACACATCACAGCCTCCACGTAGTGATAAGTACAAAAGAATTGTTATTTAAAAGTGTGCATGTGGAGGGATATTATTGTACTTAGTCCGGGATGAGTGTTTAAAGGTTTAGGTTCCTACCGTGATTGCAGCTTCGGGCTAGGGAAAATATGTACCATAGTTCAAATTCATTTATGCTGAATCGCGGTAGGAAGTAGGCTCTTATTAACTAGACGCGGTGCGGGGACTTTGTTTGTTCAGTTGGACCGGCAATCAGCTGATCGGTCAGTGACGTATCGGGTGATGCGTTCCTCCCGGTTCGCTGGAGGATTCAGTTCGAGTCTTGAAGCCACGACGACAAGGTCCTGTTGAGAATCGCAGCTCTTCCTCTAACCCTATAGTGTGGGATTTAGAGTAATTCTATTTTTTTATCGCGTGTAAATTTAATTCAAGTTTTTTAATTTTTCTTCAGTGCGTATTAAATCCCTATCAGCCTCCGTAATCTTCAAAGTAGTAAGTCCCGTACCAGCGTTTAGTTAATATCTTTGATTTTTTATACTGTTGTAATTAAAATTTCTAAAGTTTCCCATCTTTCAGAGTCTGAGAATTAATTACATTTTTTGAAGTATTGTGAATTAAATTTTGGTCATAAAGTTAATATCAAGTTTTGTGTTATATTGATTTTGAGTATTTTGAGAAGAGAACTTTTATTTTATTTTGTTAATTTAAACCATTTTTTGAGAAGTATAAATTTTTAGTTTCATTTTAATTTTAATTCTTTTTTAATCAGACTCTTAATTAGATTTGTTCGATTGTGTGAAGTTTTGAAGAAAATCGAATCAAAAGTTTGTAAACTTTGTTAATTTTTTTGGTAAACTTGAATTTCGGAATAAACCAAGTATTTCCGAAAAGTTGTTTAATTTATAAAGTATTGGCTCCATATAAATTACAAAATATGTGCTGTAATAACGGTACGGTAATATGTTATAAAATTTCTCCCTTATGCTATTTACTTTGAAAAGTATTTCTTCACTTGCTTAATGTTTTAAGTGGTATGCCAGAGCCAATTGTTAGAGTTCAAGTAGTCAACCTGGTTCTTGAAACTGTTGGGAAAGTTTATCTTAACAAAAACATATTTTTGAGAGTTGTGGAGATGGTCGACGTAGGAAAGTATAAATAGGGATTAAAATATGAAATAATTATTTGTTTTTCTAAAATTTTATTTCTTAAGATTTACACACTAAAACTGACCCCAGGCAAATAAGTATATTTTTATTTATATTTATGCCTTTTTCTAATGATTTTCTCTCCCTTGTAATTGCCTGACATTGATTAAAATATTACGTAAATGTCAGTATTAGGTATAAAGAGCCCGGAAAAAGTTAAGGGAAAGATTCTAGTTTTACATTTTGTATCCCTTTCGATGCTGTGTAATTTGATTCCACTAAGAGTAGCGTGGATTCCACTAATATTAAAATTATCGTTTGACTACAACAATACTATTTTTTCACGTACAAATGTATGCAAACTTTATGTATATGAAGTATACTCATATCACTAAGCTTGCAGAGAAGCAAAAATTGGCCTGTCACTGTGGATGACTAATGTCGTAACCCCGTTACACATAATTTACTATCTTCGACTAACGAACAGTTTACAATCTATATGAAACTGAAATTGTGCTAAATACAGTGGTTTCCTTTATAGTTTTAGTTGTTATTGTAAAAACTTGGTTGATTTAAGGTAAAGGCGACTAAAACAAGAACAAGAACTTCAGGAGAACTTCTTCATGGTGTTGGTTTTTTTGTGGTTTTACTGAGGTAGCGATTTAATATAAATCTCACTTAAACTTAAAATTTACGTTTACTGGATCTTTTTTGTCACACGTCGACGTTTGAATTTTAGCCGAGGATTTCAAACTAATGATAAGTGGTTGAAGAACTCGTATAATGTCTCTGTTTATGTTTAGTTGTCTAAAACACTCAGCAGAAAGTCTTACAAATGAAAAACATAAACCCTATATATATATATATATATATATATATATATATATATATAAATAAATAAAAAAAAATAATTTCATATATATATATATATAAACACACATTTTTGCTTTTATAAATAACTAAAGCATGAGTTCACATGTCAGTCATAAAGGATTAGCAAATTGCTACCAAGAACAACCTATGGTTTAAAGGAATGGTTTTTAATCAGGCAATACTACATCGTGCGCTTAAGTTTAATGTCTAATGTGTAAAACTTCATGAAGAAGACTATCAACGAGATTATAAAGATAATCAATAAGACGAGTCCTTCTAGAGAGGCCTCAGACGCTATTATTTCAATCGTAGTTTTCAGGATTTATGATTGTATCATCCTCCCACAAAGACACATTCATTTGAATATCGTGAGTCCACTGGACTGATAATAGCTGCTTAAACTATAGATCTAAATGAAGTGTTGTTAAATTCCCTGTCAGAATTTCTCAAACTGTGATTTCTCTGTTAGTAGACGGTTCTAGATCGTACTCACCGTATCGTGAAGAGTAGATTCACACATCACTGGTAGACGGGCCTGCTGATTTCGAAACAGACGTTAATCCTTGATATCCTTTTACGACTGTGATGGTCCACCATCCTCGCAAGTGTATTAAGCAAAAATACGATATACTGATACGTCTATATGAATTTGCGGTATTTAATTGCAATGATACGGCATAGAAACAGACACCAACTAACCTTCAGAGATTAAAGTACATAGCCAGACGTTGTACTTGCCCTGAACATTTCACAAAGTGTAGAGAGTCTTAGGCCCTTGGAGAAGGGTTGCTAATTGGCAACTTAGCTTTGGACACAAGACTATGTCAGGATCAGCCTTGGCCAATGGTTGTTGACTGAAGAGGCATCTTGGAAATATAACTCTCATGTCTGAGAGAGAAGGCTATATAGCCTTTTCTATGCTAATTATGTATACTTCCCTGTAATATTTTGTATGGTGACCACGAGATTTAGAGGATCTCTTGGAAAGATGTTTAAGTCTGACACCTTCCTAGCATGAATTATCCCTACAAAGGGCAGACCGAGCACTTTAGGTTTGTATACTATTATTAGAAACAATCTATAAGTATGATTCCTTCCTCATAAATTGTGTACTCTATGGGGCACTATTTTGTAGGAATTTACTGAAATATTTTGCAATATGTACCAACATTCTTTCCATTCCTCTATTCCTCTTAGGTGTACCATTCTTTTTATGTTTTCTACGAGATGACCTTAAATGCACCCGCTCTTCCAATTTTTTAATAAAAGAAAAAAAATGGACGCAAAAACATAAATTTTATATGAATGTTTGAATAAATAAAAATAAAACTAAGGCACTATATCTGGTGAAAGGAACTATGTTTAAGGTATTCACAATTGTTAAGGAATGTTTCCTAAAGCGGTTGGGTACCCCTAACTTAGAATTGCACGCTTCATTAGTAATGCATAGTCGGAAAATAAACAAAACACAAAGAATATTGGACCAAAATTCTAGATAGTTACTATTTCGTCTTCTACGTTTAAACGTCACATTTCATAAATTCAATGCTTCGATTTATACATCTAGAATTACGTGAATTATAAGTAAAAACTGAACATCTGGACAGAAAGGTTTAAGCCAAATTTACAGGATAAACCTAAATCAGGAATAGAAATTCCTAAAAAGACTTTAAGTCTTGGGATTTCTCTTCTGGGATTATTTACAACGAGGGGTTGTTCTGTAATTTTAGCCAAGACATATTTGTTTTTCTCCAAGGTATTAAAAACATGACTTACAAATTTGGGAAAATCACTACATCATTAAAAAAAGGAATTGATATTGGTTTCTTATCAATTTTTGATTATGTATCACAAAGGGAAGGGTTGCGAATTGACACTTTGAGCCAAATAGCACCGCTTTCGGGCATATTCTCTCAAAAACCTCCGAAGACCAAATTACGCTCACGGTCCACCTGACGACGTGTTAATTCTACCAAAGGTCGATTGTATCGGAACATATCGATCTTTGTCGATTGTATCGGAACATATCGATCGTTGTTGGAAGTAGAGTGAAGGATATACAGAGAGAGGGCAGGACCCGTGAATGGCATGAATGGACTTGTTAGTGGGCAGTGCAGAAAGACAAGAGCGCCGAGGGCCGCGATACAATGTTCCCTCAGGGCCGCCAGTGTGATTGTAAGGGCCTGCACCTCTTCACCCTATCATTCTTGTCCTGTGCGTGCTGGCTGGCCTGGCTGTTCAATGGTGGCAATGGCCACTTGTTCACTGAGTCCACATCTGCTACATAGCCTGCACAAATGTTCAGTCCATTTCGTTATACGTATTGCAGACACGATACCATAATATTTATTCACAGTTTTATTGCACGTTTTAAAACTTATATAACGAAGTAATTTCTCTGATTTCTGTATATTTCCTGTATATAATATAGTATACTCTGAAATAATAAAATTTAAACTATAGCATTCTTTTCCTCTTAGTGCAGCGTCTAAATTCTGACGTTGTCACAGATTTGACTCTTTTAATCTGGAGTCATGATCGTCTAAAGAAATCCCAAAACGTCAGCGACGAAGAAGCTCAAGATGGTACGTCAAGATTGTTCTTGGCGTCTCTCCATCGTTTCGACGTCAGAGACACCTAGACTACAAAATGTAGGAATGTACGTGAGGAGGTATTCTCATTGTCTCGTCAGGTACAAAACTGAGCGCACTACGATATTCTGACGCGATCTCTAAGCACGGTGGAGCAGCCGAGTTTTCTACGCATAAAGTAGCTATGGTGAGAGGGATGGATTCAAAGTGAATGTTGAGTTTAGCTCCAGTTCATCTTCCTGTAAGTGCAATCTGACGTTGTCACAGATTTGAGGTTTGTGTAAATCCTCGATTTTTTCTATAACTGGATTGTATTTCAAATATTTAAACAAACAATAATATAAACGTCTATTTTGATTTTTTCACACATTTTTTATATTAAAAAGGCCAAGTATACCAATTTTTTAAATTCATTTGCCAAATTTTAACTTTATTAAAAAAAAAAACTTGTAATCGAGTACAACGCTGCAAAGTTTTTACAGAGGTTTTTTGACGCTTAGATTACATGAATATCTTGTTACAGTCAATAATTTATAAAACCAGACTGTTACAGATGCTAGCAATTTATTTTCAATTTGTTGCAAAAGAAAGGATATAAATCTCGACCATTTAGTAACAGAGGTTAATATCTTGAGTCTCGACACATAGATCATATGGGAATTTCCAGATTGCAATATCTTTTAATACAACTAGGTATTTTAACTTCCTGTAAGATACAAATCTGTATGTGTGATAAAAGTTGGCACATTCGTCCTTAAAAATATGTACCTCGTGAAAAAGCTCAGGGTGTCATCATATCTGAGATTTTGAGAAGGTCAAACGAATCATGGATTTTTCAATTGCATTATAGCTGGAAAGTGCTCTCAATTTGGTAGATGAAAAAAAATTGATTTTGGGTAACACCTAGGAAGACCTAAAGAAAACCCAAAACATATATATATATATATATATATATATTTATATATTCACGTACAAAAATTAATATCCTTTTTTAAGGATTTTAAGATTTCTGTGCAAGAAATAAAAGAATATTTTCCGTGTTTTTATTATTATAGAAGATTGTATTTAAAAAACATGATTTAAATAAATAAGTTAATATTCTGAAACACTGCGTAACATCTTGCAGGTAATTATTGTAAAGAAACGTTTAGGCAAATTAAGGTGTAAGAATGTTAATTATTTGTGAATATGATTAAGGTTTCAACACCTTAATGTACATTGATATTGCCAGTTAATATAGAAAAAAAAACGGCTTGTATAGTTAAAACGTCCTTGTGGTATAACCGCACTATTAACTTATCACAGAACTCATAGAATAACTTCGAGGAAAGTAAAGTTTATCGTTTATTCCACATTGGTTTTTAGTACATAAATGCAAAATAATTATTTATGATATATTTTATTTATTTTTTCATTTTTGGTTTCATTGAGGCGTTATTACGTTATACTACTTGTCGGTGAGGGCCGTTACTTTAAAACAAAATTTAAATGAATAAAATTAACAGTTTACTATAGGTGAATATTTGCGGCGAAATAAAACGATTCAATATCTTGTAAATCAATAATTTTGTCTAAGAACTTATCCTGAAACACTAACTATCTCAACTCAACATTTCTAATTGTATGTTCCAATTCCGGCCACACAAGATATACCAGTCAAAATAGACTTCCTGACTCTTCTTTAACGACGCTTAATTCTTTATAAGCCCTAAAAAGAAAACAGTACTAGGTTATCAATGATATATTACACGAAATCTGTGTTGGGCTCTTATTAGTCTTTTACAGAAAATTCCCAATTTTGTGGACAATCATTTGGGTAAATATATGTTAAGCATTGATATATTAATCGTACGGACTCGTGCCATTTTTCTGTGTAAAAACAATAAATAAAAAGAAACAACGTTTCGAGACTTCACTCTTCTTCAGGTAAAGAATAATATTGTGTTTCAGTTTTTATTTCACTGTAAGGTCAGAATAATCCTTCATCTATAAAAATTAGATTGAATGAAAGATGTGTTCACTAGAATAAAACCCAATTTTATTTATTTTGTTACAGTGATAACAGTAAGAAATCAGTAAAATACGGTTTTAAATGTCGAGTGCTTTAAATGTTTGTGATAAAAAAATAAATGAAAACCAATCAAAAGCTTCTGTCACTAAGATGTTCACGAACAGTACTGCGAACATTTTAATAAACAAACAGTTTTATTCCATTTTTACAGTTGATTTCTGTACGTGACGTAGACATCTACATGTATGTTAATTTAAATTCCATTGTAAGTTACAAGAATATTAGACTTTTTAGCTACAGCCTTTGAGATAGATATGTAGTTCCGAGTGTAGTAAAGTTTAGCTAAAAATTAAATTTACATTACATTGTATATAATCACCCCTAATTGATGAAATCTTGTGGAAAGCGCTATATTTATGTAAATTAAACTTTCAAAGCGTCCTTCAATATTTTTGTAAAGGTGTTAAATTGTTATATACGATAAAAAAGTAAAATACATAAAAATGAGTTTAAAAAAATGTAAATATAGGCTAATACATTCATAATGTATGCAGGATATATATATATAATATATATATATATATATATATATATATATATATATATATACTGTATATTTAAGTTGTGGTTAAGATATCAGCAGTCTACAAAATATTTGATGGAATAAATAGTACCGTTACATACATATTTAAATTGACAAGTTAATTACAAGTTTACTAGTAATCTCTTTGTATTTTATAATTAATGAACAATATAACAACGATTGATTGATTTGCCACTGCAGACCATCCTACAAGTACTTGAATATTTTAAAATTGAGAACTTAAGTTTATAAATTAGAACAAGATCAATGACACAATTTTTGCTATCTGTTATTGAGACAGATGATGGCAAGTTTAGTGTAAAACATGGAGACATACGATTTAAACGTTTAGATCGTAATCCTTATCCATTGATTATCCTTATTATTATAAAAGATCAAATTTATATAACGTAAATACTAGCGTATCGTATAGGTCGGATATGGTTTAAATGAAACACAAAAGTGAGCAAATATTTTATTTATATCGATAGTATATGAAATATCTCTTGAATTTATAATTTTATAAAAGTACATGACAAATTTAAAAATGAAAAACTAGACTAACAGTAGACGAAGCGAGGGTGGGTGGGGACTGGCGCATCGACGAGCACTCATGTGAACAGGCCGCCGTCAAATAGACTAGAATTACAGAAATAATGGGAGGGAGTGAGTCGCAGAGAGAGAGCGAGATGTAGAAAATTGGCTTTTCTGAAAATTACCCAAACTACAGGGGAGAGGCGCGCAGTGTGCGGGGTGGGGGCCTAATGTCTCTAATGTCCCTAGGAAAATTTGTCCCCTATTTTTGTCCTGGAAGCTAGTTGAAACCGTTCCCGGGCCCGTTGAGGACGTACTGTATGTGATCCGTGGCGCCGAATGTGTCCTGTGAGACGAGGTTACGTGTGCCCAGGTAGGTCCAGACTCCTATCTGTAACTGTCGACTCCTAGCCGACTCCTAGATCTAGGAGCGCGAGCGAGCGGCCCCGCCAGAGTGCGTGCCTGCACGTATGGGTAGCTGGGGGCGTTCCTTGGGTGTGGTTCTTAATTTTGTTTCCATTATAAAACTAATTAAGCTGGCCTTTGCGCTCGCAGAGTGGATACAATGTGACGTTTGCCTTCTCTGTGAGTCTCCAACGGCATTAAAGGAACTACATTAAGGCGAATTAATAATTAGTGAAATTAACGCACATAGTTTAACTAAAATAAAAAAAATTTACAAGTTGAAGAAATCCATAAAAATTCATTTTAGAATAAAGATCACTTAAAACAGTTACATTCCAGCATCGATTTGACAGTAAGTACACAAATTAAAATGGCGGCCATTTCTACCTCAATTACGACGAATCCCATATTGCCTAATATATTTCTCAAACACGCTGTATTATACTTTAAATGTTTCTAAGAATTTAAATTTACCACTCGCATTTGCTCACAGTATTACAATTGTATTTATAATAATAATAATAATATTGGATACTAGCGCTATGTTTTCACTGTGATTAATTTAGATTCTGTACAGATAAATTTGTAGTTTTCTCTTTTGATATGTACTATATTGGCGTGATGTGAGATATCGGTAAGATGACAATGTTAGCAAGGAAAAAATTGTTTAAATTTTACTGAATTCACCAGTTAAAACCAAATACGATTAGACACAACATAAGTTATTTAGGAATATAAATTGCTGCTGCACATTTTTTTGTAGATTATTTTGTTTGAACAGTGAGTTTTTAATAGTTCACTGAAAATGAGTTTTTAATAAAAAACGGTCAAAGTATGTAACTAAAATATTTTTTGTTTACTAAACATAAATAATGATTGCAAAGCTAAGTATTATTAAATCAAGCTGAACATACTTGTGTCTGATGGATAACTTTAAGAAATTTTTTAAATTTTAAGGCTCAATTCAGTACGCGCGAAAGTAAACATGACGAATCAAAACAACGGAATGTATATGACTGTAAAATTGTGATATTATAAATTTCGATAAGTTTAGATCCAGTCAGCGTTTTATTTTTGTAAAGAGTATTTTAACGTGATTTATATAATAAATTTGGATTTTTAAGGTTACCTGAAATAGTACTGAAACTATCAAACCTCAAGTAGCAGAAGTGGTTTATATTTGATACCGTACCATATAAAACTCGGAGAAAATCAAAACAGAACGTGCCAAAGTATGAAATTCAATCAGTGTAATATCTGTATGGACATATTCTGAAAATATACCTTCCGGTGAGGTAGGTGGACATTTCTGTTTTTTATGTAGACGCCACCAAGCGCTACAGCCGCGAAATTACACAGGTTTGATTGGTAAAATATTGGTGTCTTTGAGCACATTTTCAAGACAGACACGTTCATATAATATAGAACGAACATGTTCAGTTTGCATTCCTTGCTTTAAGAAACCTCATAGCTGCGGTAAAACCAAAATATGCTTTGATATATGATCAAAACAGTCGCCATCTTGAAACCAAAACGAGACGTTTGAATTTAAAGACCCTTTAATACATTTGTTTTTTTAATCCTTTATGACTGACATGTGAACTCATGCTTGGCCTTAGAATTATTCCTGAGAATACGTCATAGTTCCATTTAAAAACAAAAGAAATCCGGGTAGCTTCAGGGGCGGATTTTTTTTTATTATTCCTTATTATAAATAGTGTCCTCCCAAATTAAAAAATGTAGTCACTTTGTAAATAACAGATTTTAATTATTGTTTCATCTCATATTTTTAAATATTTTCGAATCATCCAAGTTTATCAGTAAGAGCAATTTAAATATAAATTTTTTTATTACCCCCTATGTGTAAAAGACTGACGGATAAATGAGAATTATCTTATTAAAAATACTTTTTTTTCAATGTGTTTGCATGTCAAATATCTTGCAAACACACACACACACACACACACACACACACACACACACACACACACACACACACACACACACACACACATATATATATATATATATATATACTGTATATTAGACACTATTTAATTATACAATTATTTCTTACCAACGAGAAAGTCAACAGATAATTATTTTAGTTATTTATAAAAGCAAAAATGTGTGTTTATATATATATATATATATAAAATTATTTTTTTTTATTTTTATATATATATATAGGGTTTATGTTTTTCATTTGTAAGACTTTCTGCTGAGTGTTTTAGACAACTAAACATAAACAGAGACATTATAGTTCTTCAACCACTTATCATTAGTTTGAAATCCTCGGCTAAAATTAAAACGTCGACGTGTGACAAAAAAGATCCAGTAAACGTAAATTTTAAGTTTAAGTGAGATTTATATTAAATCGCTACCTCAGTAAAACCACAAAAAAACCAACACCATGAAGAAGTTCTCCTGAAGTTCTTGTTCTTGTTTTAGTCGCCTTTACCTTAAATCAACCAAGTTTTTACAATAACAACTAAAACTATAAAGGAAACCACTGTATTAAGCACAATTTCAGTTTCATATAGATTGTAAACTGTTCGTTAGTCGAAGATAGTAAATTATGTGTAACGGGGTTACGACATTAGTCATCCACAGTGACAGGCCAATTTTTGCTTCTCTGCAAGCTTAGTGATATGAGTATACTTCATATACATAAAGTTTGCATACATTTGTACGTGAAAAAATAGTATTGTTGTAGTCAAACGATAATTTTAATATTAGTGGAATCCACGCTACTCTTAGTGGAATCAAATTACACAGCATCGAAAGGGATACAAAATGTAAAACTAGAATCTTTCCCTTAACTTTTTCCGGGCTCTTTATACCTAATACTGACATTTACGTAATATTTTAATCAATGTCAGGCAATTACAAGGGAGAGAAAATCATTAGAAAAAGGCATAAATATAAATAAAAATAGAATAGAATAGAATAGAATAGAATAGAATAGAATAGAATAGAATTTATTTTTGAAAATATTACAATAACACATTATATACATTGGTATACACAATGTAATACATCAATAAAGTAAGTAAACAACCAAATGCATACACAATGTACAAACCTAATGAGCAAACTTAAATAAAAATGTAACATTCTTGTAAATAAAATTAAAACAAAAACACTCGTAAATTAAAAGAAATATTTTCAAAAATAACTAGGGCCTCTAGAGGCAAGTGCCTGTAGAGAGGTTCCTTTTATTACAAAAATATTTTTTAGCTCAAAGAAAATTTCAATAAAACTTTGATTTTTTTATAAGCTCCTAAAAAAATTTATTAAAAGTGTGCTGCTGCAGTTACAAAGCAAATGAAAATCCACTTAAATAAGTTCAAACTAAAATTTACTGTTACTTTCTTTAATTAACTAGGAATCTATGCAGAGAAGAAAATCTAATTTATCAAAACCCAATAACCACTTCTTTAATGTTTTTGAAAATAACTTTATATTCTCACAACTAATAATTGAAGAAATTATACTAAACATTTTAGGTCCCAAAAAACAATAACTATTTGAAAAAAATGCTAGGTTAGGCTTTGGAACTGGTATTGGTTCTTGCTTTCTTAATTTGTTTTTGTAATTATTTTTTAATTCTGGTAAATTGCCACTTATGACATAAAATATTTTTAAAACTTTATAAACAAACATATATTTAAGGGGAAGAATATTTAAATCAACAAAAAGAGGAAAAGATTTCTCCATTCTTCGTTTTCGTTTAATCAACCTTATGAATTTCTTTTGTTGAGTTAGAAGTGGCTTTAGATTTGTTTCATAGGCTCCACCCCAACAAAATATTCCATAGTCAAGCCTACTATTGACCAAAGAGAAGTACAGCATTCTTAACACTTCTTCAGTGCAAATGTATTGTAAAAAATAAAAAAATCTTAAAATATTGTTTAGTTTGCGTTTTAAAATTTCAATATGTGTCTTCCAGTTGATTTCTCTATCTAGCATGACTCCTAAATATTTTAAATTTTCGCACTGGGATACTACAGCACAGTTCTGTTGGCACTGACTGTTACTACACAAACAATTGACACATCGATACAAAATTGAATTACTAAAAATTTGCTGATCTGTTTTTAAACTAAAATTGATGTACTTAGTTTTCTCTGGGCTTAATAACATGTTATTTTTTGAAAACCACCACTGCAGTGCTTTAAGGTCTGAATTCATCTCTTGCTCTATATCATCCCAATTATTTTTTACATACGATAAAGCTGTATCGTCTGCAAAAGATGTAATATTTCCATTTAAATTTGAATCACAAAGATCATTTATGTAGATTATAAAAAGTACTGGGCCTAAAACTGACCCTTGAGGTACGCCACATTGTATAAACCCGAAGTCACTAAAAGAATTATTAATTTTGACGCATTGTTTTCTTTTTGTTAAATAGCTAACAAACCAAGAATAAATATTCCCCCGAATACCACATCCGTATAACTTTTGTAAGAGAATTGTGTGATCTACAGTATCAAACGCTTTTTTAATATCTAAAAATAAACCACTAACTTTCTGCCCTGAATTTATTCCTGTATACACATTATCTATGAAGCTTTTTAATGCTGCTTCAGTATTTAAACCTTTCCTAAAACCAAATTGATTGTTGCTGAAAAAATTAGTTTTTTCTAGAAATTTAATTAGCTTTTTCTTCATTAACTTTTCAAACACTTTAGCAAAGGTAGAAAGTAAAGAGATTGGTCTGTAGTTATTACAGTCGGTAATTAGGCCACTCTTATGTAAAGGAATCACTACAGCTGTTTTTAAAATTTCTGGAAAAATACCTTTTTCAAAACTTAAATTTACTAAATACAATAAAACGTTTACTAATTTTGGGTATATTAACTTAATTAAAAAAGAATTGATGTTATCTATTCCTGGTGAAGTACTGTTTTTTAAATCTTTTATTACTGCACTTAAATCTTCAACAAAGACCATGCCCATAAACATAGAGTTGAAAGAGTATTTTGTTTCAAAACAATTTCTATAGCATAAAGAGTCGAAATTTGCAGGTTTGACTCTCTGTATATTTAATTGATTTACTATAGATAGAAAGAATGTATTAAACTCATTACAAATAACTTTAGAATCATGTACTAAATTACCATTTATATTTAGAGTTTGTATGGGAGTTCTTTTAGCCTTCTGTCCTGTCACCTCATTTAAAGCTTTCCATGTAGCTTTGGAATTACCACTGCATTTCCTAAAAATATTTTCGTAATAATAATTTTTTATAATTCTTATTTCCATTTGTAATTTATTTCTGTATTTTTTGAAATGTAATTTCAGCTTTTCATTATTTGGATGATTCTTTACTAATTGATACAGTTTGTTTTTATGTATGATTTTTCTGCAAATGTAGTCGTTCATCCATGGTTTAATTTTAGAATAAATTTTACGATTTTCGGACGTTTGGATTTTACTTTCTGAAATTGATCTTTGAATAATATTATGAAACGTCTCAAAAGCGGTCGATGGGTTTTGGTCATTATAAACCTCCGCCCAGTCGAGTGAATCGAGCCGCGCTAGCAGATTGTCATAGTCTAAGCGGTATGCCGGTGGGGAAGGATTGGCAGAATCAGCTGTTCCATGACTGTCCTCTGCTCCCACACGCACACGCATGTTCACAATAATTAACCTGTGATCCGTTATGTTGGCGTCTATAACCTCAACGTGAGGTAGCGTTCTGTCTTTGTTTGCTAGCCTTGCATAAACATGATCTATACAAGAAGAAGAGTCAGGTGTTGCTCTAGTTGGCTCGTTTAAGGGGAGCACTTCGTAAAAAATCTCAAAAAATTACAAATTTTTTTTTTTTTTTTTATTAAAGTTTGGAATTTCCCGATAACAATGGTGGTATTAAATTTTTTTTATGATGACTAGAAGTGTCCGAAATATTTTTTTTTTAAATAGGCCTGCAGGCAGTTTCGGGCCTGTAGCAGTCACACTTTGAATGGTGCTGTTATAGTACTACTTCGTTGCAGTCATGTTCATGATTTGGTTGGCAGTGACAGTTTGTTATGTCAACAACTTACACTAACCAACAAAACATCTGTTTTATAACCATTGCTTATAACCTAGGTAGCATACATGTTTTGGTTACTGACATTTCTGTTTTAGAGAGTGAAAATTACGTAAATGATTATGGTTTTTTGTGAGTTTAGTGGAGAGTTCTGAGTATTTTTTGTTATAAGTGTAGTGAATTTTATAATGCCACGTTCAAAGCCTGCTTTCAAGAAACGCGTTTTCAAAGGAAATCAACATAACCCTCCAACTAGTCCTAGGCCTAGTTTCTCAGGATCAAGTAACAATCGAGGTACCAATACTCCAAATGTGGATAGGCCAAGACCTCAAAGTGCATCTTCTAAGAAGGTCAGTCCTTTTTTGAAACAGTACCAATTGAATGAAAATGATGAGTCTGAAAACTGTATAGTTAATATAGGATTGTTGAATGAGGCTCTTAGTAACGTTTCAGTGTGTAAAAATTGCCATGGCCAACTTGTTTACAAAGTAAAACACATTGTAGGCCTAGCATCAAAAATTATAGTCAGCTGTTCTGATTGTGAAAACACTATTACTGTGACAAACTCTGAATTAGTCAGGCCTAACACTAATCAGAATGAAGCAAAGTCTGATAGGCCTAACACATTTTATGACCTAAATCTTCGTTTGGTTTATGCTATGCGTAACATAGGCAAAGGTAGAGTGGCTGCGGAGAAAATTTGCGCTTTTATGAATCTTACACCTCCGCCTTTGAGATATCATGAACATGAGCATTACTTGGGTTCAATTGCTGAGTTAGTGTGTAAGAAGTCAATGCAAAGTGCTGTGCAAGAAGCTGTATCGGATAATGATGGTTGCAGAGACCTCGCTATAGCTGCTGATGGCTCATGGCAGAAGCGGGGTCACCTTTCACTAAATGGAGTGGTATCAGTGACATCTTTATCAACCGGTAAGGTCCTAGACATCGAGATTTTATCTAAATATTGCAGATGCACTAATAGACTAAACAACACGCATGGTGATGGCTGTATCGCAAACTTTGAAGGTTCTAGTGGAGCCATGGAAGTTGCTGGAGCAGTCGCAATTTTTCAGCGCTCGCAGGCATTGTATGAGGCTCGTTACCTTGAATACCTTGGTGATGGAGACAGCAAGGCGTACTCCAGTGTATGCGAAGCCAAGCCCTATGGTGATACTGCCATAACAAAGATAGAATGCATAGGCCATGTCCAGAAACGGATGGGATCGAGATTAAAAAATCTAAAAGCTAAGACTAAAACACTCCCTGACGGCTCACGACTTGGCGGCAAGAACAAGCTAACAGATTCTGCCATTATTCAGCTCCAAAAATACTACGGATTGGCAATTAGACGCAACACAAACTCTGTTGAAGACATGAAAAAAGCCATTTGGGCAGAGTTTTTCCATGTGATGTCTTCTAATGAAAGGCCTCAACATGGACTATGTCCAGATGATGAAGAAACCTGGTGTAAGTACCGCAAAGCCGTAAAATCCAATGAAAACTATGATCATGGCAGCCATTTTCACTTGCCTGAAAACCTAATGACATTTATTAAACCTATTTTTCAAGATCTAGCCAATCCAACTCTACTGGGCAAATGTACTAAGGGAAAAACTCAAAATCCCAATGAGTCCCTCAACAATGTCATTTGGACCTACATACCTAAAAGAACATTTGTGGAGATTAAAACTTTGAAATTTGGCATATATGAAGCTGTTACAGCTTTTAATGATGGCTACATTGGCAAATGCAAAGTATTTCAAGAAATAGGAGTGTCACCAGGGCAGCATTTTATTTACAGCAATGAAAAAGCTTGACCGGCGGCGAATTTGGAAGGCAGAGAAAGCTCAAGAAGATATAGAGAAAAAAATTAGACAGAAGAAAAACTTACTAAAAAGAAGTCTGGAGGATGAATATGAGGAGCAGGAAGGAGATCAGCCAGCCTATGCACCTGGAATGTACTGAAAAAGGTAATAAAGCAGTATTTTTTTCCGTTTTTTGTGTTTTTCCGAAAGTTGCGGTTTTCAATACAAAAGTACATTTTTCTCAAAAACTACAAATGGTAGGAATATGAAATTTTTTTTGTATGTTTGTAGCACTGTTTTACATATGTGGAACCACTAAAAACATCACATTTCACTGAGTTCAATATTTATATACATACATATACACATATTTATATAGGTTTTTGACAAGCGTTAAAACAAAAATATATAACTTTTAGGGTATATGCCAAAAAAAATTTTTTTTTTGGTTCCACGTGTTCCCCTAGAAGCCCTCTTTAAATGAAAAAAAGAATTATGAAGATACCTCAAGTAGTTCTTGAGATAAGTGTACCTATGTTAACATTACGAAGATAGGGCGAAGTGCTCCCCTTAACAAACACTCGAATCCGTTTGAGGAAAGAATTGAATTATATTGATCTACAGCAGTATTAATTTCAAGCAAATTCAAGTTGACGTCTCCGATAAAAAGGAAATTCTTTTTTGCATTAAAATTATTACTACTGTAAAAATGAGTATTTAATTCGTTCAAGAAAAATTGTTTACTAAAACTATGTAACCTGTAAATGGCATACAAACAAAACGTCAAAGATTTAAACTTAAAATCCAATGCTAATATATCGGCTGATTGAAGGTTAATTGGTTCACAGGAAATTATTTCTATATTCGACTTTACGAATATTGCAACCCCGCCTGCCCTTTGATTGTCATTGAATTTTGCAAAGGTTATGTAGTTTGGTATATAGTAATAATTAAGCTCGTTTTTGTCATTTATCCATATTTCTGACAGTATAATTATTTCAGGAAATAAATCCCTACTGTTTAATTCTGTAATAAAAAAATCAAAGTTTGATCTCATACTACGTATATTTTGATGTAGTATTACTAAATTGAATATTTTATCCTCGTTAGTCAATATTCAAATTTGGAAAAAAAAATATATATGTATACTGCCTAAAAGATTAATACTTGTATTGTTGAAATATAATTTAGTAGCAAATTGTTAATATTACCTAATATGAAGAATTTAAATTAAATTATACGCCATCATAACCATTTTAAATCGTAAAAAAAAACAAAAAAAACAAAACCAAAAGTAACAAAAGTGAACTTGCACATACATTATACTATATACATTATAAATATACTTATTTGCCTGGGGTCAGTTTTAGTGTGTAAATCTTAAGAAATAAAATTTTAGAAAAACAAATAATTATTTCATATTTTTAATCCCTATTTATACTTTCCTACGTCGACCATCTCCACAACTCTCAAAAATATGTTTTTGTTAAGATAAACTTTCCCAACAGTTTCAAGAACCAGGTTGACTACTTGAACTCTAACAATTGGCTCTGGCATACCACTTAAAACATTAAGCAAGTGAAGAAATACTTTTCAAAGTAAATAGCATAAGGGAGAAATTTTATAACATATTATGGCAACAAGCAATGGTGGCGCCAATTTAACAGTTTAATACGTTTATTATTACATTTGTAAACTCTCAACGTTTTTCTTTTCCTTTGTATGTATGTCTATGATACTATAAACATTTTCGTTCAGTATAATAAGTCAAAATTAAGTACGTCTGAGGAAATACACACATATTTTGATTGTGAACAATGCAAAACAATCGCGTGTATAACTTCATTGTAGACGGATGTTTTTTCAATTTATGCAAATACTTAATTTAATCAACTGTACTGCCTCAGCGGTAATAATAATGGACATGTATGTATAGTGGCTGGTGACCATACAGTAATTACATTTAGCTAAATATACAGGAAAATAATTAGTTTATAATACTTATGCTGTTCTACAGTCATGAATTGCTACAATCTAAACTCAAGGATTAATTGTTTAACACCAATATTCAGACTACATATACAGTCATACATACAAAACAACATCTACTTGAATTGTATTCAATGAAAATTGTGTTGTTTTGACTTATCCATTTGAAGAATATTTCAGTCAAAACAACAGAGGTTCAGCCGTGGTGTTGGGGTCATAGGACGGAAGAAGACTGAATATGAACTTTGCTAACTTTGTCAGTATCAACTTGAAGCAAAATTACTCACGATGCCACTGTACTAAACAAATTTTCAAAGAAACAAGGTATATAAATTGTGTTTTCAAGGTAACAAGGATTAATTATTGTTTGTTTAGAAATAGACCATTCGTAAGGCTATGTTACAGTTATTTAAAATCTCAGGAAGAGAGCAAATCAACATGCTTACACTAAGATAGTTAATAAATGAATGAATATTTATTTCCTTATGGAAATAAAGATCACACATGAATAAGAAACAGGAAATGATTCCCAAATGGGCGTAGCCTAATAAAAAAAAACTATTATTTAAAAATATTTGTATGGAAAGTATAATATATTGAGAACATGTAATTGACAATGTAAATATGTATTAATGTAACGTATATACACTCATAATGTACTAAAACAGAAAAAAAACAAATACGTCATAGCTACAACAAATCAAGTGTTAGAGAATAAGATGGCTACCAGATACCAAAGGCAAAAACGATAATGTGATTCTGAATGATTAATAAATAATAAAAGTTTTAACTTAATTTCGCAAAAAAGATTATATCGAAAACAGTTTGTTAGGAGGCTTGGAACCTCACACACTTAAACACTCACGACACACATAACTAACATCTCTCTCTCTCTCTCTCTCTCTCTCTCTCTCTCTCTCTCTCTCACTCTCTCTCTCTCTCTCTCTCTCTCACTCTCTCTCTCTCTCCTCCCCCTTTCTCTCCCTTTTCCTCTCCCTACATTTACCACCATCTAAAGACACTCTCTCTCAGCACACAATCCTACAAGGTTACAACATCATGACACTATCATACGCCAACCCACTGTAAATACTCCTGATGAACATAGGATCAACAACTAAGCTAATGATGTCAATCATAGCTAGCATGTCACATCATCCATCTCACGATTAAGTATCTGTCAACATGACATAACTTTATAGTGCCATCATGCCAGCGTACAAGTATCTTACTATGTTGTATCACATTTTTGTAGGAACAGACAAATTTTCCTTTTCATTTTTATTCTACCCCTCCTATTTTTTATGCTAATACTAGTCCCATAACATGTTTGATCTTTACTAAACAGATACAATAGAATGGTTTGTACTGGACAAAATAGAGGGTAATAGTGACAGACAGGAGCTGCACTATCCCTCAACAAGAGACCATTGTTGTCTTCCTAATAATAATAATAAATTTGAAATAATCAATTTCTAACAAGTAAATTGTTTGAAGTTATTTTTTAAGTAGTAACCATAAAGTAACCAAAACATTAATAAATTGTTCTTTTATATAAAATATGATGTTTCAATGTCTGTAATTATTCATATAAAACATGAAGTAAATGTATTACTGTGTATTAATCATTAAATTGTTATAATGTAATATTCTGTCACATTATATCTTACGAAGCTTCTCTAAATATATCATTTATAAAGACCTTAGTTTTATCGAAATGTTTTCATAACATAGATATCTTGTTAAAAAATTTAAAAGTGTTGATGCAGCAGTTGTCTTCAGCATATAATTAAATGTATATTATCGTTAGTTATTGGCTGTTTCGTTATTGCTCCACTTTTGAAAGCCATTCTTTACTGCAACCTCCCATACATTTACAAGTGAAATTGTTATTAAAATGTCTGGAATGACAAAGTATTGATTTAAAGAAACTAATCTAAAGTAGTAAGAAGGTTGAGTACAATCGTATGAGAATGTGTATAATATTCACGCAGTAAAAAGAAAATAACAGTATCGTAAATATTAACAACGCATCATTTCAGGGCAATCATTCGTTGTAGTACACTGCCTACCTCACTAGAACTATTTATTAAAATACACGTTTTTAACGTAACTCAAGGAACAAAAATGTGGATGTATCATTTACTGTAGTATGATATCTCAATAAATATCATCTTCAGCTCTTATGTATTTAATGGTTCAGGATACTTTATTTCTACATAGGCATCATCAAGTTCTATGATGGTGTATGTTCAACTGTAGAATTTGGTTGAGCGTCATTGAAGCACTCAGTGGGCTGAAACAATTACGTTTATGTCTACTGAGAGGATGTTTTCTGTTCTGTATGATTTATCTGTATGGCAGCATGACGATAATGAAATGAGCAATAAATGATTAATATTTAGCATACAACTGTAGCGAAGCCTATTACGTAGCGTACCTGGTACCTTGCATGTATAAACTAACAGTAAAAGAGATGGATGTGGTCTATGTAAAAAACACAAAAGTGGAACATGTAAGTTTGTGAAGTTTTAGGAAAATTCACAAGCAACAATTCTGGGCTAATCACAAGTAAACGTAATTGTCTACATTGATTGTAAAGCTACTGATATAATATATACAAATTAAGTATAAGTTTTATTTAAATTAATATATGTACTAAATGTCAAATCGTTTTAAAATTGAAAGTACGGGGCATATTTTTGACATTTTCCAACAAGAAACCAATGGCAAGGTATTCTGAAAATGGAGAAGAAAAAAGTGAACTAGTTTTACTTTAAAAAAAGGATCGATAGAATACCAGCAAGTCCTACCCTGATGAAACTGCAGAAGATTTTAGTTTTAAGGAAACAAGAATCTAGCTCATCTAATTATGTTAATGACATATTCTTTTTGTTTATAATGTATTCTAGGAAACGTTGGTAATACTAATTTTACAAAGCGTTGGTGGATATAAAAAGTTTCATCAATACCATTTACATATTTTGTCAGCTATGCCACAGAGATTTTATTTAAACATTTTACAACAGCTGGCTTTCATTAATGTGATTTTTTATGTTTATATTTATTTTATTCTTAATTCTAACGGGTTTCTAACGTATTAATTGATTATTTCCATTAAAGCAAGTAACAGTGTGTAAATATTTTGCACAAGAACTTTTTCGGAGACATAAATCGGTCTCATTGATGTAGGATGAAACACTGTTTTATTTAACAAATCATACGTCATCATACAATCGTCTTCATGAAATACAAATTTTAATTTTTTGACCTGTGGTCTTAGTGGCTTGATATAACGTGGACTTATATGTGCATTGTTGTCTCCAGTGAGAGATTACAACAGTTAGTGCAAGTCAGCCTACTCGTCAACATAAATCTGGAATTCTAACTAAACCTTAAAATCTGAGTCCCCAAGAAAGAAACTAAAGGTCCAGCTTGGCACTACTCTGAATGGTAAATCAAAATATATTATTTTCTTCCTCGATCGTAGTCTTGGTTATTTTTATTTTGTTTATTGGAATTATACTAGCACGAGTTAAAAAAGTATCATGAGTTGACAAATAAAATAATAAATTAATCTTTAGTTTTTTTTATTTTTACAAATCCTATATTACAAGTTTTTATTACCGTTCTTTAGCAAACTCACAACAGGCATTCATAAATAGTAAATATTTGGTAATTTATCTATAGCGATAACCTTATGTGTATAGTAGACTTGTTGTTAGGGTATTTATTTACCTATTAAGAGAGGATGTTACAAGGTTTCGGGTTAGAATTGGGCAAAACATTTATTATTTTGGAACTTTTTAGATGAGTTTGCATGTAGTTTTGTTAAAATACTGACCGAGCCGGACCGCTACTAAAACCTGGGTTAATTAATTTCATCCGGATTGATTCCCTGTAATGCATATTTGAACTGATACCAAATCATGTTGTCACTTTAACTAATATTACTTAACAGTCACATTGACTTTTGTTTCTTCTAACGGTAAACCCGTGATAGTGATTTATATATTACATGTATATTACATTTGCGGTACAACAGCTTATCTGATTAAACCTCATATTAAGAATTTATGATTTAGTGATAATAAACATTTAAATTATGACATAGTCACAATTTATTTCTAATAACCATTTCTAAAAACCTTTAGAATTCTCCAAACATCGATAAAAACCGAATGTGCAAACAGCGATAAGATGTTACAATTAGTTTCATTTTATAACATTATCCATTGCTATGAATGTGGGCGTACCATTTCAAATTGGTGGCCAAATTAAGGGATGTTTATTTACAAATGATTTGTTCTTAAATTTCTCTTTGCCATTAGGGTACCTTTTAAGTTAGCCATAAGATTAACTTAAGTTTCGGTAACACTCACCAAAATTCTACTGGTGATATGCACCTCAATTCGAAATGCATCTATTTTATCTATATCACAAGAAATATTCATCAGTACCATGGACAATGCTTAAAACAATACAATTTTAAGAAATAATTGTGATACAATATACTTAATCACACTAGATATTTGATCAGATTTTTAGTAAGTTAGTATCTCCGAGTAATTAGTATCTTTAAGTACAAAATATATTTTGTCAGACCTTTAGTAGGTATCTCCGTAAATAATACTGACCTTTATAGAATATTTCACGATTCTGATCAAAAGCAACAAGGAAGCGTCATAATTATAAAACATATTCTTTATACGCAGTTATGAGATTTATTGACCGTTTATAATATTTAGATGTGATGATGGTCCAAAGGTTATGGATTATATGCTTGTTTTAGAGATATATATACACTTATTAGTATATTTCATAATATTTCTTTGCAACTGGGAACACTGTAATTTTAATATTACTTTATATGTCGTCATATTATATTGTGGAAGTCACCAGATTTGTTTAAAGAATTACAATACTAACCGTCAAGTCTGTCTATGGCGATTCACTATTAAGATGAAAAGATACAATTAATACAACTAATGAACTAATAATTGTCATGAGCAATTGTAATTAAATTAAGATTATAAACTATTCTCATATAAACATATACTCAACCCAATAATATTAGCGTGCTATTCTGAAAGAGCTATTGTAGCTGAATTGACTTTTAAATAAAGCAATGTGTTATCTACAGTACTGTATGTGTCGTGTGTGTGTATTAGTGTGAGTGAGGCGACCTCTACTTGAATCACCCTGTAACAATCAGAAAGAACAACATAAAAATCTAAAATTTATTATGATGTTAATCATAAGATTTGCGAAACCATTATATTTACAGAAGTATTTTAATAAAGTACAGATTTACAGTTAGTGTAGATTTTTATAGCTCACAGACATCTGCTCATTCGTTTTAGTATATATTTATCTTTTAATTAAACTTATATGCGTAATTTTAGTACATTTCGTATTTAAGTTGATACCATCGGTAAATTTTCGTGGTTACCGAGTGTGAAGTTTGGTCGCAGATGAATGAAATAAAACAAAGTGCTTATTGATTTTGCACTAATGTAATGGTATTACAACTTTAAGCTGTTAATCAAGGGGAGGGGGGAAGGTGAGTTGAAGTGAGAATACGTTCAGATCCTCCCACAGCTGGATAAGAACCTCATTCTCGGTTAATCCAGAATGAGATTTATCATTGACAAATTTTGTCAAGTTGTCATTGTCATTTACAATTTTCTGATAAATTTAATTTATATTTATCTTTAAGCGGAATATTATAATTATAGTAGTCGTATTCATCAAATTTATGTGTCTACACTTTTAGACTTCTTAGCTTTCTAATATACTTGTACGAGCGAATTTTACAATTTCCAATACGGATAATCGTATATTGCTATGCTTTTTAATACACTCCAGAAATATAAAAGTGTATATGGTATTTATGAAAATTTGTAATTTTTTTAAAAGTCATTAACTTAAATAAGTAAGAAGTAATGGTAAGATGATCACAGCATAATTCACTTGTTAGTAGTTAATATTTGTACTTGCTTGTGGACTATATACAGTACTTGTTTTATATGGATTGATAAAGTCATATACAGTAGACAGAACAATATGCTCACTACTTTGCAGCTCAAACGTTATGCAGAATTTCTACCGTATATAGCAAAAGCTAAGACTAAGGCAATAAGTATATAATTTTGATTTACCAGTTTGAATAGTTTAGAATGAAGCTGTAGTTACTTTTTTTTAGAGTCCCAGATGATTGAAAGAAGCGTTTAAAAATCCAGATTTAAGTTAACGGCTGGTTTAACTTGCACTAGCTGTAACCCCTCTTTGATATTATTCCAATTACAAATTTACGTTACACCAAGCCACAGCAAATAAATATTAAAAACTTGTACATGGTTTACATTGAGATGATGATAAATATTGCTAGGTAAAATACTACTAAACTATAGATTAATCATAGTTATTTTTGAGTTATGTTAACACTGTTATTTGGTTTGTTTGGCCGCTTCCCTAGATTTATTCTGAGTTTACTCAATACACTATCTTGAAATTGGTGATACCTTTTGGTGAAGATTTAAAAAAACATGAAAAAACATAATGCTAGTACTGAAATGAAAGGATATATAACCTTGAACATAACCTTACTAAATGGAACCATATAAGAGTACATCACGTAAGAGCAGTAAACCTGTATAGAAGTAATTAAAATGTAATGATAATAATAATAATAATATTTTATTCGTTCAAATTACAATACAATTGAACACATCAAAGTAAGAACAAATATATAACAAGGAAAATACAGTTTACATGTCTTGTATAAAGTCCTTCTTATAAAAGCCTTTTGTTACAAAATACTCTCTTAAAAGTCTTTTAAAAGTATAAGCACCTGTCTCTTTTTTATGTTTGGTGGCAGCCTGTTATATACTACAGTACATATGTACTGTGGCCCTTTTTGAAAAAATGTAGTCGAATGTTGCCGCACTGTCAGTCGCTGCGCGCCCCTCGTTGAATATGAGTGGCAAGCGGCGCCAGCAGTAAACAGAGTGGGATTATTTCTAACAAACATGCAGCACTCATACCCCACCAGACCAGCCAACGTCATTATGTTTAATTCTTTAAACACCAACTGACAAGATTCCCTTCTGGTCATTTTCAACATTGCTCTTATACACCATTTTTGAATTTTGAAAACTCTTTGAAAATTTTTGTTACTTGACATACCCCAAAAAATAATTCTATACCTTAAAATTGATTCAACATAGGAGAAATATACAGCGAGAAGGACTCGGATACTGCATACCTGAGGAAGGCGGCCGAGAGCATAGCAGACTGGGCGGAGCCTTTTGCAGATGACATCTACATGAGATTCTCAGTTGAGATGGGCGTCCAAATGCAGCCCAAGAAATTTTGTGGCAGAAAAATGTTGCAATGAGTTGTTGTTGTAGGTGAGTCCACTGCCTGGGAATATGTGACTATTGGGTGCTTTAAGTATTGTGAAACGTATAAAGCCTGTCTTGATTGGATTGAGAACAAGCCCATTTTTGCAAAACCATTCAGAAGCTTGAGCGAGGCTATTGTTGGCAGCATCAACTGCTGCTGACGCAGTAGACTCTGATGTTTGTAAAGTGCAGTCGTCGGCGTACATGATAATCTTACTATGGTTGATGTTTTTGGGAAGATTATTTATGTAGATGACAAACAGTATTGGTCCCAAAATAGAGCCCTGTGGTACGCCGCACTTAATGACTCCCTCATTTGAATGGTGAATACCTGTATTTGTGGATATTCCTACGACTTGTTTTCTGTCTTTTAAATAGGAGGCAAATAGTTGAAGCGCAACACCTCGAATGCCATATGCCTCAAGTTTACTCAGCAGAACGTCATGCCTGACACAGTCAAACGCCCTGCTGAGATCGCAGAAGATGCCTATCGAGTACAGCTTGTGTTCAAGAGAAGTTATAATGGAATTAATTAAATTAAAAATTGCAGAAGATGTAGATTTACCTTTGAGGAAACCGTGTTGTTGCGGACTAAACATATTTTGTTGCTGAAAGAATTGGATAAGTTTATTACACATAATAGTTTCAATGATTTTTGAAAATGCCGATAGGATACTGATTGGTCTGTAATTTTCTATCTGATATTTAGAGCCTGATTTAAATATCGGTATGAGTTTGCTTATTTTATATACAGATGGAAAAATGCCATGGGTTAAGCTGGAGTTTACCAAATGAGTGAAAACAATAGAAATGAACGGAAAACACCTTTTTATAATACCAACACGGATACCATCCATCCCAGTTGAACGCGTGCTCCTTAGCCGCCTCACAACATCCCACACCTCAGAGACTGACACCTCACTGATGAACATGCTGCCAACCGGGCTGGGGGGTACAAGCACCGCAGGCTCGGATGGGTGTGGAATGCTGGTCACCATGTCCGCGGCTACTACTGAAAAATAACTATTACAAGTGCTCGCTAACAAGCTGCCATCAATTATTTTCGATCCATTTACAAAAAGTTCATATTTAAATTTATTTTTTGCTTTACATCTCATAGGTACTGTCTCATTAACAACATTCCACATAGCTTTAGACTTGTTGTCTGAGGTCATAATTTGTTCATCGTAGAACTTAGCTTTTGTATTCTTTACAAGACCATTATACTTACTCCTAGCATCCTCAACAACATTCTCAGGTACTAAATTCCTAGGAAGTGACTTAAGATAGTTAAGATTAAGATTAGCCTCTCTTACTTCTCTAGTTATCCAGTTAAAGCTAGTTTTTTTCCTAAGATTAACCTTTTTACTAACCACTGGAAAGGCTAAGTTATAGAAATAATTAAATGTATTAGTAAACATTTCAAATTTTTCGTTCGTTAAACTACAGTTATATACATCATTCCAAGTTTCTGAGTTTAAAAGTGTTTCAAAATATTTCCATTTGTTGTCAGAAAAATATCGCTTAGTTATTGTTGCGGTTTCGGGTACTAACTTTTTACTGGAGTTAACAAAATGTATAACTTGAGCATCATGGTCAGAAAAAACTGTCCTTATAACATGTGACTTAATAATATTTTGTACTGGCAAGTTGGTAATTATATTGTCAATTAGTGTAGCACTATGAGAAGTTATTCTAGTGGGTTCCTTTATAACAGTGTTATAATAGTTTAAATCTAGTAAGTCAACTAAGTTTTGTCTTTTGCTACAAGTTTTATCTAAAAAATTTATATTGGGTCCCCACATATTGTGGTGAGGTACTATGTCTTATGAGCGAAAGAAAAAATATCATTTAGAATGGTTAAGAAGACATCAAAATTTCCATTAGGTGGCCTGTAAATTACTATTAAATTCATTTTAATTTTCGTAAATGGCCACACGTGTGAAAGTCTGGAGCCGGTTCCAGGAAAAAGCAAAACTGGCTCTAATTTGCCGCATTAGTTCATACCAAAGGGTTTAATTAAATTTACAGGCTCACAAAGTTTTGTTTTTCCAAAGTATTTCAGCTCCGTACAGCACAAATTGGAAGACTACAATAGTAATTTTTATTTTAAAGGCATTACTAGAGTATATAATTTGTTGTCACAGTATTATATTCTTGATTGTAAGTGCAGATATACGAATAAAAAGAGTAGATTTCCTACAAAATATAAACATTAATAAGAAACCAATAGAGCTTTATTACAACCATGTTGTTGTAAGCCTGTCAGTACGTCTATCCATCCGTCCGTTCGTCTGTATGATAAGGGAAGGTTATAACGGTTTGTAATTTGGTTCATATGTGATCTTTTTCCGAGGAAGAGGATAGTAATTGTTGAAAAGATAGATTTTTATATTCTAAGTTATCTTAATTATACATACTCTATGCTGAAGTTGCTATCTGGAATTCGGAGTAACTATGACACATGCATTGCACTTTTAAATTTATGCACTGTCCTTTATGATGCAAGAGACACGGAAAGATAAAGCTCACTGACCATGCTCTCCCAGGAGTTCGACTCGATCAGTTACAAATTTATGACAGCTAAAATGAGTTATTATGGATTTGGATATAATATGGTCAGGTTGGTCAACTCATAGCTGAGTGCAGCAGGTCACAACGCATGGCCCTTCGTAAGCGGCGTGGTGTGCCTCAGGGTAGTTGTCTGTGGCATATTCTCTTAAGGTTGTGACATATTATGAGCAAGGGTTGCTGTGAGAGGATTTAATAATAGATTAGATTGGCAGTCCGCTACCGTGTCTGTGTCTCTAGATTGTATTCCATTTTTATTTAATATTTTTACTATGTCACTTTTGGAAGTCCTGTATGTGTCTAATGGTATTAAATATTCATGTAGTATGGTTTCCATTTAATTATACATGTCCATTGACGTACCTAGTTAGTTTACTTCGCGTTACTCTAATTACGGGTTTGAAAATATTTTTGAGTTATTGGTAATTTAATTTGTCTTTTAAATAAATGAGTGGTTTGTCACTGAAGTAGGCTATTTTAGTTAAATATTTTCTTATGAATATTATTTGGTTCTAATTTATACATAGCTTATGAAACTATGTGCTTGCCCATGTGAGGAATTTGAATGCTAATCGAGTTTTAGCCTCCACCATGTAAGGTTCGTAAGTTTGGTTTAGTTTAATATTAAGGTTGTGACATATTATGAGCAAGGGTTGCTGTGAGAGGATTTAATAATAGGTTAGATTGGCAGTACAAATACCCTCAAATGAACCAACACATATTTTATTTTTGACATTTCTTTAAATTAATTAAAAATTTTAATTAACAATTGATTGGGTCAACCGATATATTAAGCACAAATTTTAATACCTTAATACTTTGAAGACATATTTAATATTAAATTATTCATTACAATTTATTTTAAATTTAATTAATTATAACGTTTACTAGTAATTTTGTAGTGTTGCAATAATTATGAGTTCATGGACTAACGTGAGAAACTTTCTTTTAAATAGCTAAACATTTACATGAATTTACATTTTCGAAATTGTGGACATTTAAATAGATATGGAATTGAAAATGATTAATGAACCCTAAAATATACTAACTTCTTAAAATTACTTACATTTTATTCCACTTCACACTTATTACGCCTAGAGATATTTTTCCGTACACGAACACCAACACTAGCACTACCGAACCTCACTTTTCGACTTCCCGTCCTCGACCTCCTCCTCCTCCTCTTTGTTCGTCAGTTTTGATGTTATTCTCCCGCCAGCTCATGACCACGCCTCTGCCAAATCTCTCCATCATAATTTGTGAGTACCAATTTTTCATATCAGCATGGCTGCCCCTTACGTCGTAGCACGGTTTTTACAAATAAGGATTACCGCTGCTAAACAAGCATTTCCTGTTTGTTCACCATCGGTGTCTGGGCGGATGTGCGTATCCACTTACATCCGGAGGATGTTTGTATCGAATTGTAATACAAGACTTCCTTTCCAGCAACTATCTGTACATTGATTCTATGAATTTTATTTTACTAATAATTACGTATGTATATATATGTAATTATATGTATATATATTATATATATATATATATATATATATATAAACTCATTAAGCGAATTATAAAAGTACTCAAGATAACGTAGCAAAAGAGAAAGCTCATGACGTTCATGTAGCTTTGACACAATTTACTTTTCTAACTTGGCGTTTACTTTTAAAAGCATTACTCCTCAGACCAAGAGGCAACACTCTGTGAAGTTCCGCAAGTATGGATAGAAAGGTAAAAATATTTTTATTATGAGATCAAAAGGTCAAAGGGCACTCTGTTTATCTCTGTCTGTCCGTTTACACGTCTGTGCGATAACTCTTGAACGAAAGGACCTAGAATTTGGAAGATATTGTATTGGTATTCATTGCTTAAGAAAGAAGTATATTTAAAGGGTAGTGGAAAAAACTGGCGATTAACCTGTTTTCATATTCAAATCAAATAAAATACTTTAGCATGCAATCTTGTAAAAGGGGCTCACAAAAACAATTATAACCAAAAGGATTTTAGTAAATATTACTTGCTTGAAGTTAACCATGTGAAACCAAATGCAATTTTTATACAGTTAAATCATACAGCTATGTTGTCTTACGAAAGCTTTAAAAAACCCATTACGAACAAAAAAAATTTTGCATTTCATTCGGTACCCCTGGATATATAGATTTTAGAGTAGTTAAAGACCCATTCTCCAAAAATTCACTCAGAAGAAATAAAAACTTGTAATTCAAAAATATCAAATATTGACGTATATTAAACAGCAATTTTCTTTATATATCCGTTTAAACGTTCACGTTCTTTCAACTGTTGAGTCAATGTTTTATGTGTATGATAACTCAACATTAAATACAGTATTAAATGAAGTTGCATCCATCCTCTTCGAGAAAAAATACGTTTAACTCAGCAGAAGGTTAGAACAAGAACCTTATGTCTCATTCACTTTCTTGTTTAAAACTAATTCATACGTACAATATATCAAAATCACCTTTTCAATACGAATTAAATCGCTGGTAGAATGCGATAATAATGTAGGCTTTAGTAAAAATGATCAACATATAAACGACTCTTGATAAATTTTATTTTACATTTAACGTAAAATACAACGTAACCTATACAAAGCTTACCAAATGCAACATTATTTTTTAAATAGGAGGAAATATTAGTCTACATTTTTACAGGCATTCTACCTCTTTCTCAAGAACAGTAAAAAGAAAATGAGGCAATGGAGTTGAGGCAAGGAAACAAAATGTTTTGAAAAGTTTACCAATGAAAAGATTGAATTGAATTGAAAGAAGAATGTTTTGAGCCCAAAACGTCCAAAATGAAGATTCCATATAGGCCGTAGACTATATATACACACTCTAAAATTATTTTTAAAATAATGATACGTAGGTTAAGATGGTTTTTCCTGTAACATATCTGGGTTTTCAACTTTTTCAATTAAATTTTTATTTTGTAAGGGCCAATACATAGTATGTATTTAATGCAATAAAACTTCAATAATCTTATAACTAATCTGGATAATCCTATAATTAAATGTTTTTACAAATTTGTACATCACGTTAAACCTATAATAAATTTTGAAAGTAAAGTGGAAAGGTTGTTCTGTATCTTGCAATAGGTTTGCGAGTTGTTGAAGTTTTTAGGGCAGGAATTTAGATACGGTTCGTGTTTAGGTAAATTTTGCTGTGTGTTGAAAGAAATGTTTTATATGATAGGGACGGAACTGATATAAGGTAGTGTCTGAGGCATTGGAGTAAATTACGCTCCTGTGAAGATTTGTACTAGAGGCTTATTGGGTTCTTCTGTGTTGTGGGTTGTTGTGCTGGCAAAGGTTGTCAAAAGAGTTATGGCAAGTGCTGTCAGTAGTAGTAGTAGGAAGTGCTGTAAGGACTTCATCTGTCTCGTGGGTGGTCGGGACGGTTAGAGTGCTGTAGACTGGTGTCTTGTAGATTGGTGTCTTGTAGACTGGTTTCTCAGGTTGTAGTTGGTTTTTCTGGTGTCATAATTCTAAAACTTAATATCTACAGGTTACATATACATTTTAATTTAATATCTTATAATTAATACATATTTATGCCTAAGGTTTTTATTTACAGAAATCTTTTAATGACCTCTCGATGGTGTGTCGTATTCCCCAAGCTCTATGTAATAATGTTTTTACTAAGCATCTTAATCTCTAGTGTTCTTAAACAAGGTTAGAAATTATGTTAGTTTATTATATTACAAAACAATACTACGCATCTTTATTTCTGAGGAATATGTAATATCCCTTCTTTATGCTTATTGTCCATAGTCATTATTATGATCATAATATATGTTACCAAAAGAAGGCTGTATAGATTGTTAATGAGCAATATTGCTGTGCTAATACATACTATGTTAGATATTTGTTACTTTCCTTTAATGTTAGATTAGCTATGTAATATTTAAACGTGTCATTTAAGTCATTTACATGTCATATATTGAAGTATTTGTTTATCCTAGGATTATTTAATATAGAACATCTATGTCTCTTTTTTTAGATGCATCTCAGAAAAATTGAGTCCTTGTAGGGTATATTATGTTTACATTGTTATCTACTAACTTAAATAAATATGATATATGTAGTACACTTTATCATATTTTATATTCCTTATTACTAGGCGATATATATACGTATCTCTCAGGTAAGTCTAATACGTACGTTGCTTCAAGTTAGAGTACGCTTTGTTATTGTAGTAAAAGAGTACGTGGGAAACATTACTTGCATACTAAGCCGTCTGAACCACCAGGGCCCTTGGCGACCCAGACCGCTGGTACAAGGCAATGCCCCCTAGTCATAGTCACAAAGCAGTCGGTGTAGTATAGCGTGGGAAGTTAGTTGAGTTAGCAGAAAACTTATCTGCCTGGGAGACATACCAGAGTCACGGTCAAGTCTTACTAGCCAGTCTAAGTACGGTTACCGTGGGTTACAGGCAGAGCCTCGTGTCGCGTCGTGTGTGCTGTGTGAGTGTCCTGTGTTTTGGGATTACCTATACCAATATCTTTGGTACGTATAACCTATCACTTAATCACTAAATTACACTAAACTTCACATTAAAATACAAAGTCAGGCGTTTTAATGTTCTAAATCTTTTATGTCTTTATTCTCTATCGTTTTCCGACACAACATCGAGATTTTAATATTCATTTTTATTTCTGTTAGACTTACTTCAGTGACTCTCAAGATTATATAACGTTATAATGAATCGTTCAAACCGTAATCAAGTTACCCGGTCTCTCAACACCTGGAGTATAATACCTCTTCTTTAAATCGATTCTTGCGTGACTATGTAGTAGCTTTTTACCCTCATATATTATGAAAGTATTGCGAAGATACTTTTCACTCTCTTCAAATTTTACTATAAGGCAGTGAGTGCACAGTGATGTTCATGAGAAATATTGTATATTTTATTCTTGAATATTTTATTATTGTTCAAGTCCCTTCATATTTGTTTTATATTCTCTTATAGAATAATTTCATTCTAGCAACATGTATTGGTTGTTCTGTTAACCTTCCCCTGTGGTAAATTTCTACTGCATATGTCACTTCGTTAATTTTTTCTTGACAATGAAAGGACCTCTAAATGGTGTTTGAAATTTACTATATTTTTTGTGTGGTCTTTCGGGAAATGGACCAAGACTTCATCGCCGGGGTTTAAATCCAAATGATATTTGTCACGGTCAAAGTATTTCTTTTGCCCTTCCTGGGCTTTTTTCATGATTTTCGGCATATCTTTGCGTATTTGCTCTAAAATTTCTATATTTTCCAACACCATTTTTTCGGGATTAACCTGTAAATATATACAATCAGATGGTAAGTTAGCTTCGTAACCAAACATGAGGTAGTGCGGTGTGTAGCCTGTTGAAATGTTTACAGACGTGTTGTAGGCAAATGTAACTATTTGTACATATTTTGACCAAGTTTGGGGTTTTTCCACAACGTAATGAGATATTGCCTTGATCAGCGTGTGGTTGTATTTTCCAACCGCACCTTGTACTTGTGACATATAAGCAGCGCCTGGCCTTTGTTCAATCCCGAGTGCATTTAGTAACTGTGAAATTACAGAATTCATAAAGTGTGTTCCTCTGTCATGATTAATAATTCTAGGAAATCCAAATGTGCAGAATAGATTTAATAAGTTTTGCGCTACCGTGTTCGCATCTGCATTTCTACAAGGGGTTGGAAATGCCATTCTAGTGCAGGCATCGGTTGCAACTAGGATATATTTGTAACCATTACTTTGTGCAATATTACCTACAAAGTCTATTGTTATTCTGTCAAAGGGTTTTATGGAGGGTGCAATAGGTTGTAGTAGGCCGTAATTTTTGTTCGTTTTTTGCCTACGTAGTTGACATTCTTCACAAGTTTTTGTATATTGGAGGATATCACGGTACATATTCGGCCAGTGATATCGTAATTTTATTTTTGAAGCTGTTTTGTAATGTGAAAAGTGTCCACCCGTGTAGGGGTTGTCATGGAATATTTTTAATATTTCTTGTGTTTGTTTTTGGGGTATAGCCAATAAGTTTCTAGTTTCTCGTCCGTTGAAAGTTTTGAAATATAACAATCCATCTATTTTCTTCGTAATGTCTTGAAGCCCGTCTGATTTTTTTATTTACCGCCTCAGGTGAGGTCATCGCAAAGCGTATTTGTTTCAAATAACTGTCTTAAGCTTGTAGTAGGGGTTGATTTGTGTGTATTAAAGTATTGACAGTTAAACACACGTCCGTAAATTCTTCATCCAAAGGTTGTTCTAAAGGATTTCTGCTTAAGGCGTCTGCTAACACGTTTGTAGTGCCACGTTTATGTTTTACTACAATTTCGTAGTCTGTTAATGACAGTGCTAATCTGTTTAATCTAGTGGAAGTGTGCTTAAAATTTTTATAAAACTGCAATGCGGCACAGTCCGTATAAACTGTTGTTTGTCTACCAAGCGTGGATTCTCTGAAGTAGTTCACAGCATAGGTTAGCGCTAGCATTTCACGTTCAGCATTGCTGTAACGCATTTGGGTATTTGAATTTCTTTTTTGACATGTAATAAATTGGGTACATTCTATTATTTTCTTCATCTAACTGTACTAACGCTGCTCCGCATCCAATCAAACTGCTGTGTACATAAATGTGTGCTTCCCTGTTGTCTTTCCAATGTGATAGTAATGGTGGGTTTGTCAAAATTTGTTTGATTTTTATAAAAGCCTGTTCACATAGATCCGTCCATTTAAATGCCATGTTTTTATTTGAATCTTTTATTATCTCAGTAAGGGGTTGTGCTATTTTGGCATAATTTTAATGAATCTGCGGAAGAATCCTTAGCATCCTAAAAATTCTCTCACTTGCCTTACACAAGTTGGTATTTTAAATTCGTGATAGCTTCTACTGACTGTTTTTGGGGTAAAATGCCTTCCCCTGATACCTCGTGTCCTAAAATGTTTACACTTTTGTAGAGAAATTTACACTTTTTTGTATTTAGTTTCAAATTAGCTTTTTCTAGTTCTTCTAAAATAGTTTCTAGATTATGTAAGTCATTTTCAAATGAGTCACCATAACAAATTAGGTCATCCACGTAACAGATGACTTTATTATAAAGGTGGCGGTTTAATATCGCATTCAGGGCTTTACTAAATAATGTGGTTGAAGTTGAAAGTCCCTGCGGCAGTCGGAAAAACTGTAGAAGTCTATCGGGTGTTTTTATGGCTAGGATACGCCTATCTTCTTTCCTAATCTCCATGGGATAAAATACATTTTTAAAGTCTAATTTTGTAAATGTGTGCGCTTTGTTCAAATACTTAAAACCATTTTTACTGAAAGAATGGGGTTGGCATCTGTTTTTAACTGTGCATTAACCTTTCTGAGATCAGCTACCATTCTGTCGCTTCCATCTTTATTTTTCACTAAAAATACTGGGCTTGCATATTCTGTGTAATCCTGACATTCCTCTAATATTTTTGCTTGTACTAAATCGTCCAATAATTTGTTTAATTTTTCCCTTTCTGTTTTACTCTGCCTATACGGTGGAGAGTTTACAGGTTTCGTATTCGGTTTTAATTCGAGTTTAACAGGAGGTATGTTTGCAGAAGTTAAATCGATTACCTTTGTTGTAAATATGTTTCTGTATTTTTGTAAAACGTCAAGGACTTTTTTGTGTGCTTGGAGGGTTAAATGTGGTGAGATATCAAATACTATGCCGTACTTATCTGTTAATATTGTTTTTCCTGTGTCACTTGTAGTGGGATGGTGTTCCAGGGTAGGCTGTGCTTCAAGAGTTGGGTAATGTATATGTCCTATCGTAGTATGTGTGGGTATCCTTTTTCGGAAATTTGATGCATTATAAATATTTACAATTGTATCTGTACCATCTTCCCCTTCTGAAAGATATGCATGACATTTCTTTTTTATTCTTAGATTCCTATCTGTTTCGATGGCTGTTCGAGACTCTATACCTTTGAAGGAGCTAATCCTAATGTGCTGATGTGGTGCTATAATTATGTCTTGTGGGGCTGTTAACTCTGTTACTTGCTGTACTTCTAATTCCTGTGTGTTTTTAAAATTCTTGATGTCTAACTGCCACTGTTCATTCATAGGTATTATATGTTAAATCTGATATTTGGTAATTTTTATTGTTTTATTTTTATAGTTTAACTCCACGCAGTTCTGAAATAGGAATATGTTTCCTACCAATATAGGGCTGTTTAGATCAGGTGTCACATAAAACGTGTCTTCAAGTATTACTTTGCCAATTTTTATGGCGATCTTTGTTGAACCCAAAACTGTTAATAGTATACCGTTAGCCGATATCAACGAGGGTATGTTGCTAGTATTTAATTTTGTTTCACAAACTAGGTCTGCTCTAATAATGTTTATGTTACATCCTGTATCTATAATGCAGGGTACTGGATGTCGAGGGTTTGTGGTCAAGGCTACGTCTACTGTTAGGACAGGTATCTTCTTCGTGGTTTTATTTTAAATATGAGTTCATAAATATACTCTAATAATAATGTTTTATTTTTCCTCGGTCTGTGTATCCTGTCTTGCGTTATTTCTTGCAAGTTAGTACAATCTATCATATTCTGTTTCTTCTGTTGCTCTATGTGATTTAAAATCTGTATAGTGTCTATCTCAATGGTTTCTTCCAATCCAGAATGTGTGTTTACCTCCCCCATTGTACTACAATCTGGGTCCTGTTTTACGTGCGCTACTCCCTTTAATACGCTAGGTTTTATCTGTTGTGTGAAATTTCCTGAGACTACAAGGTTTCTTATTTAAATTTTTTGTCCCCATGGGGTTTGCTTCGCTTATGGTTGGGGTTGGATTGAACACAGATTGAAGTTTTATGGTGTGTATAGGCTTTTGCATAATAGGTTGTTCAATTTCTTGCATCTTCTTTAAGGGTGGGAATTCTTGATTATAATCTATGGCTTTAAATATCACTTCTGAACTGGTCTTTCCAGGGGTTGATAGAGGTAGTACTTTAGGGTTAGTTGGAGTAAATTTCATAGACTTTATACATTTGTAAGTATGTCGATTCCTTTGGTTAAGATCTATGGTGTTATTTGTTTCGCTTTTGATAAGGGGGAAGTTCGGTAAGGGTTAGTATGACCTCCCCCTATTTCCCGTTTTTTTGTTGATTCTGTTTATAATAATTAGACTTGTAACATGATTCGATATTGTGGTTTGTTCGCTTGCAGTACCTGCAGAACAGCTCTTGTGTATTGTTGGTTTTAGGTGCCAAGCGGTTACTTTGGGGTTGAGAAGTTAATGAACGTTGCTTGAACCAGCATTGTTCTGCGTTATGGTTGTCTTTACGGCAAATAGTGCAATACCTATTTTGCCTAGCAGGTTGTGTTTGGGAATGGTTTTGTCTTCTCTTCTCACTGAAGATAACGTTTTTTATCATAGTTGGCATTTGGGTTTGTTTGGGGTAGTTTGGGCTTTCCATATATCTATTCTGGTAAGGACTAGGTGTTCTATCATATCTTGGCTTATATTTTGAGTTTTCATACGGGGATGGAGACCTTTCGTACCTGTGGTTATGATTTGAAATTTGGTTTGTACTTAGGGTAGCTACTAAATTGGTTAGGGTGGTTAACTTCTGTTTGCAGTTTATGGATTATTGTTTGTTCATATAAGGGTGTACTATAGGGTCTGTTTGCTGCAACCCTATTGTACCATTCTTTGTTTTTCATTTGTGTTAGAACTAGCTGTTCTGTAATTTTTAAATTGGTCTCTAGATCACTTAAGGTGTCGTTTTTCAGGCATATAACTCGTTCACAGATTTCTGGTTTTAGTCCCTGTATGATAAAATGTATAATTTGTTTGTCCTGTATTGTAGGGTCATATCTTCGGCATGTTGTTAATATATCTAAAAAATAGGTTAGTGTTGGCTTGTTGTCTCCCTGTATTTTGTGTTTTTAAAATCATTTGTAGACTCTGGGTTTGTGCTAATGAGGTGAAAGCCTCTGTGAAACTTTTTGCAAGTTGATCCCATTGTATGGCTTCCCCTAGTTGTTTTATCTTGTAGTATTTGAACCAAGTTAGTGCTGTGCCTAATAAATGCGCTGGGAATAAATTAACTTTAGTGTTATCTGTCCATCTGTTTGAAGCTGCTGCCACTAGGAATTTGTCTAAAAAATCTTGTGGATTTTCGCTCTGGAGACCTGTGTAAGTCCCAGCTGATATTAATGGTATGTTTTCCCCCATGGTTGCTGTGTTAGTTCTGACAGGTAGTGTGAGTGGCTCGTAATGTTGTGCTAAGGTTGGGGGTGCTTGTGTCTTGATGTCCGCCTCAGGGTTATGTACTATGTCGTATAAATTTGTTCTCTGCACTAGAAAATCCTCGATTGTAGCTAAATCCTTATAGTTTTCCCTGTCCTCTTCACTAAGGTGAGTCTTTCGTGTAGTTAAATTATTAAATATGGTTTTAATATTAGGGTGACTTGCGCTTATACGTGTTTAAGTTCTTAAGTGCCGCTAGGATAGGTCTGAGGTCCGCTACCGTGTCTGTGTCTCTAGATTGTATTCCATTTTTATTTAATATTTTTAATATGTCACTTTTGGAAGTCCTGTATGTGTCTAATGGTTTTAAATCTTCATGTAGTATGGTTTCCATTTAATTATACATGTCCATTGACGTACCTAGTCAAATATTTTTGAGTTATTGGAAATTTAATTTGTCTTTTAGGTAAATGAGTGGTTTGTCACTGAAGTAGGCTATTTTAGTTAAATATTTTCTTATGAATATTATTTGGTTCTAATTTATACATAGCCTATGAAACTATGTGCTTGCCCATGTGAGGAACTAGAATGCTAATCGAGTTTTAGCCTCCACCATGTAAGGTTCGTAAGTTTGGTTTAGTTTAATATTAAGGTTGTGACATATTATGAGCAAGGGTTGCTGTGAGAGGATTTAATAATAGGTTAAATTGGCAGTACAAATACCCTCAAATGAACCAACACATATTTTATTTTTGACATCTCTTTAAATTGATTAAAAATTTTAATTAACAATTGATTGGGTCAACCGATATATTAAGCACAAATGTTAATACCTTAATACTTTGAAGACATATTTAATATTAAATTATTCATTACAATTTATTTTAAATTTAATTCATTATAACGTTTACTAGTAATTTTGTAGTGTTGCAATAATTATGAGTTCATGGACAAACGTGAGAAACTTTCTTTTAAATAGCTAAACATTTACATGAATTTACATTTTCGAAATTGTGAACATTTAAATAGATATGGAATTGAAAATGATTAATGAACCCTAAAATATACTAAGTTCTTAAAATTACTTACATTTTATTCCACTTCACACTTATTACGCCTAGAGATACTTTTCCGCACACGAACACCAACACTAGCACTCCCGAACCTCACTTTTCGACTTCCCGTCCTCGACCTCCTCCTCCTCCTCTTTGTTCGTCAGTTTTGATGTTATTCTCCCGCCAGCTCATGACCACGCCTCTGCCAAATCTCTCCATCATAATTTGTGAGTACCAATTTTTCATATCAGCATGGCTGCCCCTTACATCGTCGCACGGTTTTTACAAATAAGGATTACCGCTGCTAAACAAGCATTTCCTGTTTGTTCACCATCGGTGTCTGGGCGGATGTGCGTATCCACTTACATCCGGAGGATGTTTGTATCGAATTGTAATACAAGACTTCCTTTCCAGCAACTATCTGTACATTGATTCTATGAATTTTATTTTACTAATAATTACGTATGTATATATATGTAATTATATGTATATATATATATATATATATATATATATAACTCATTAAGCGAATTATAAAAGTACTCAAGATAACGTAGCAAAAGAGAAAGCTCATGACGTTCATGTAGCTTTGACACAATTTACTTTTCTAACTTGGCGTTTACTTTTAAAATCATTACTCCTCAGACCAAGAGGCAACCCTTTGTGAAGTTCCGCAAGTATGGATAGAAAGGTAAAAAGTATTTTTATTATGAGATCAAAAGGTCAAAGGGCACTCAGTTTATCTCTGTCTGTCCGTTTACACGTCTGTGCGATAACTCTTGAACGAAAGGTCCTAGAATTTGGAAGATATTGTATTGGTATTCATTGCTTAAGAAAGAAGTATATTTAAAGGGTAGTGGAAAAAACTGGCGATTAAACTGTTTTTATATTCAAATCAAATAAAATACTTTAGCATGCAATCTTGTAAAAGGGGCTCACAAAACCATTATAACCAAAAGGATTTTAGTAAATATTACTTGCTTGAAGTTAACCATGTGAAACCATATGCAATTTTTATACAGTTAAATCATACAGCTATGTTGTCTTACGAAAGCTTTAAAAAACCCATTACGAACAAAAAAAATTGGCATTTCATTCGGGTACCCCTGGATATATAGATTTTAGAATAGTTAAAGACCCATTCTCCAAAAATTCACTCAGAAGAAATAAAAACTTACAACTACCAATATCCTTCATAAATAATGATACATGTTTTTGGATTAAAAGTTAAAAGCCAAATTTACAGCCTACTCAATGAAGACAACAAAAATGTAGCAATTTGCATGGATTTTGCAAATAACATTGTAATTCAAAAATATCAAATATTGACGTATATTAAACAGCAATTTTTTTTATATATCCGTTTAACGTTCACGTTCTTTCAACTGTTGAGTCAATGTTTTATGTGTATGATAACTCAACATTAAATACAGTATTAAATGAAGTTGCATCCATCCTCTTCGAGAAAAATACGTTTAACTCAGCAGAAGGTCAGAACAAGAACCTTATGTCTCATTCACTTTCTTGTTTAAACTAATTCATACGTACAATATATCAAAATCACCTTTTCAATACGAAATAAATCGCTGGTAGAATGCGATAATAATGTAGGCTTTAGTAAAAATGATCAACATATAAACGACTCTTGATAATTATTATTTTACATTTAACGTAAAATACAACGTAACCTATACAAAGCTTACCAAATGCAAAATTATTTTTTAAATAGGAGGAAATATTAGTCTAAATTTTTACAGGCATTCTACCTCTTTCTCAAGAACAGTAAAGAGAAAATGAGGCAATGAAGTTGAGGCAAGGAAACAAAATGTTTTGAAAGTTTACCAATGAAAAGATTGATTTGAAAGAAGAATGTTTTGAGCCCAAAACGTCCAAAATGAAGATTCCATATAGGCCGTAGACTATATATACACACTCTAAAATATTTTAAATAATGATACGTAGGTTAAGATGGTTTTTCCTGTAACATATCTGGGTTTTCAACTGTTTTAATTAAATTTTTATTTTGTAAGGGCCAATACATAGTATGTATATAATGCAATAAAACTTCAATAATCTTATAACTAATCTGGATAATCCTATAATTAAATGTTTTTACAAATTTGTATATCACGTTAAACCTATAATAAATTTTGAAAAAATAAGACACAATATTATTATTTTTCTTAAAGTAACTAGATATATGTCTTATCCTACATCGCTCATTTATTTTCAGGTAAAATTACTATGGAGCAGCCCTTTGTCTGTCCGTCTGACCATCTTAAACATAATAATTAATTTAAGGTCATATGGACTTGAAACTTGGTACACGGCTTCGTTTGAGATCAAGGAAGTAACTTATTGATTTTGGGATAAAAAAATACGGCAGTCTGCCTGTCTGTTTGTTCATCGTTCTGAGCATACATCCGACAGCACTAGTTCTGTTAACTTGTATACAGGTGTTCTATTTCGAAGAAATTGCTCTATGGATATAAGGTAAACCCTTAAAGGGAATTAAAGGGAATCTCAGTATGTCTGTCCGTATGTGCCCTACTTCTATCGTTAGTGCTATCGGGTACTTCGATATTCCGTTGTGTCGGTTATCACCCCGAGTAAGTGTTGTCGGGCACTTCGATATTCCGTTGTATCGGTTATCACCCCGAGCAAGTGTTGTCGGGCACTTCGATATTCCGTTGTATCGGTTATCACTCCGAGCAAGTGTTGTCGGGAACTTCGATATTCCGTTGTATCGGTTTTCACCCCGAGCAAGTGTTGTCGGGGGTGATATTCCGTTTTATCAGTTATCATCCTAACATAATATCTATTAAATTTAATAAAATGATAATCGAGGATTTTGAGTGTGGGCATAAACTAAAAACTGTTTAGTACTTTTTAAACGCTTTATATTGGTTTTAGTATATCTTTAATGTAGTAGTAAAATTACACCCAATTATTGAGATATTCAAACAACATACTGCCTTTTTCTTTGTTACTAAAATTACGAAACACTTTGAATTTTTATACAGATACGATCCTTACAATATATTTTATATTGGTATTATTCCCATTCCAATCATTCCAGGACGTAGATTCATTAACAGATCCCCATTATATTTCCTAACTTATTTAGGTTGTTAGAGCTGAACAATAATTCTGAAAACATTAAAAATATTGTTAAGGATGTACAAAACTTCAAAACAATACCCTTCCTAATAACTTATTAATAATATTTATTTTTGAACATAATATTTAAATGATCTCATCTTAGGGACAAATTGTCTTGTATCTCACTATAGCTCACTAGTAACAAGAAAGAGACTTGGTTTGGCTATCACGTGTTCCATTTTTAGATCTTTGAGCAAGTTAATTTAATCGATTTTTATACAATTTTTCTAATATTTAAAGAATAAATATTTTATGCTATAGCGTACTAGTATTTGTGAAATAATTTCTTATTAATTTTGTGTAAGCTGTACATTGGTTCATATGTCCATTGGTTAAGCATTTGTATGTATGTATGAGATAATATTAAATTTAACAATTTATTCGTTTCAATAACGTCTTAATTGTATTGTATTTTTCTATTAATTATGACAGGTTTGTAAGGTGGCCAAAACTAACTAAAGATTGATTTAGCCCTACTTCTGCTAGTTTAGTCCATAAATCCTATACAAATTTTATTATGACAATTACAATGTTAATAAACTATGTACATTGTGTCATCAGTGCCACTTATTTTTATTTTGAATATAATATTACTTTATGTATATTATGTTCTAAAATGCGGTTGGTTTTTGTGTTAGACCTATACTTTATGCTCACACTCTAGGCTTACCAATTTCCTCTAATATTATTAGCTCGTTATGTATTGACTTTTAGACTATCCTTTTACATAAACTGAACCATGAAAAGTTTGGCTGGTATTACTGTGTTCCACCAATAGTCGTAAAAGGCCTGGCCATCGGATTGCACTGTGAACAAAGTTCCGGTGAGAATTCAGTGTTCAAATTTTGTGTATACTTGACGTTTACAGAAATTTTGGAAACGAAATATAAAATTGAAGATTATTAGTATCTAAGCTATACTTTTAGGACTGAGCTAACTTTATGGAGTAGGCATCTTGATAAGTGACACTTCTTGTGTTATATAAAGCACTAGACACCATATCTATACAGTATGGTGTCTTTTACATATCATATATATATATATATATATATATATATATATATATATATATATATATATATATATATATATACTATTAACCTAGTATTTAGAGAGATGGGCCGCAATCTAATGTCGTACATTAGTGGCAGGCTGTTTCTTCAGAAGTGCCAACTCTAATGCTGCAGTCTTTACATTTTTGGAAAACGATTCACTGATAAGACCAGTGGATCATTTGTAGAATCCCATCATGACTTCAGATCAACCGTTTCCATCATATTAAGGTCTCTCTTTTTTAAGTGAAAAATGAATTTGTTTGTGAATTGAATATGAATTTAGCACACAGAAAATCTAGGGATCATCACATTCCACGTAGCCCTTTCCCGATTTCTTTCCTCAATAGGTCTCAACTCTGAAGCTCCGCGCACTGTGAGCCAGATATTAATCTCAACACTCAGTGAATCTATTATAGTTTACAAACTCTTATTAAAGGCGAGCATTCTCTTGAGACAAATGACTCTTCGATTAGGGACCGATGAACCTACTTTGTATCTATCAACATATATAATCAACAGACTACGAGTTGTGGGGTTTAATTTATAAACTAGTGCCTGAACATTTCTTGCAGTTCACATTCTTTTTTGGATAAATTCGATTCATTCGCGAAAACAATTCCAACTTGAAATTTCAAGGAAAGTAAGGTTTATCCAGGCTGATGAGAGTATATACTATACGGTTACTGACCTTAATTCCAACAAATAATGTCAAGCTGTGCTCTACTATGCCACACAAATACTTGGGTAAATGTTTACTCCATCACGAATAAGGGTATTTTAAACCAATATCACTGTATGAGTCCAATGATATATGACTAGTTTTTAATTAAAAATGAAAATTATTTTTTAATAGGGAACATTTTAATAATAATAGATAAGAGCTAAATATCCCGGTGTTAGAATTAAACAGTATTATATAATAAAACTACACAGAGCACCCTTACGCGAGCGATAATCATTAATTGCATACTAATCCACGACTTAACTTCGGCATCTATAAATAATCAATTCAGCGTAAGACATGAATAGTAATAATATACTCATTACGATTTTCAACATTATATCATTGACTGTTAACCTAATTATTCCTGTAAACTCAAGCAATTTTGTAGTTACCCGCATGCAGGTTTTGAGCTGTTGTTAAGGTCGTTATAAATACTGCATAACTCGTTATGTCAGCCTCAACGCTCTGAGTTCTCTACAAACAACAAACCCGCTCGAGAGACGTAACCGCAATTACAACACATGTCGTCTCTCGCGTCCTGATGTAATTTTCATATATCCCAGTTCAAGTCTGGGCTAGCCTTTACCTCTTTGTGTGGACTCTTGATCGTGATTTTCATATAAACAGATCGGGATGCTACTGCAGTAACAATATAAAGGGAGAGTTGCATTGAGTCCAGTTTTCATTAAGTCCATTATTGCATATCAGTTACATGTTGCACACATATTTTGTGTGTTAATACAATTTTAAAATAAATAACAATAAAAATGTTAAGATTATATTTATTTTTATGATATTTAAGGCGAAATCTAAACATTTATGAATGGAATAAAAAGAGGACAACATGAAGCTTTCCTAAGCTGTAGTCAGGATCGAATTTTGAATTAACATTAATTTAGAATATGAATAAAAAAAAAAATAAATTCATAGCTACATTTACTGTTAAAACTAAAATACACACTGTACTTCACTGTTTCTAATCACCAAATAGGCCTACTTGTTGCGTAAAATTTCTCAAAGATTAAAATAAAATTTTATAATAGCAAGATTAAATCGGGTTTATTAAGGTTGTTAAGTCTAACTGTATGTCAAAATCAATTTTCAACTATTTATAAGCCTATAAAATCTACACATTTTGTCTAAACGTGTGGAATCATTTTGTAAAACGTTAAAAGTAAAACTGGGACTAAATTGATTTTAATACCATAAAAATCTAAAGTTCCTTTCAATATAATATAATCTTTAATGCCAAATTTTGTCAAGATCAGATAATAATGGGGGGGATCAGATAATAATTTAAATTTCATATTTAAATTTCAACTAGATGGAATGTATTGTAAATTTTTACACGAATCGGTTTGGAGAAAAAGTTTGTGTTTGTAATCATTTTAAGGATTGACAAATATTTAGTAATTTAATCAAGAAGTGATTTTTAAGAAAAGCTTTAATGGTTTTCAGTAAAACAGAGGAAACTATATGACTATTTACTAATTTACACCCTCGTGATAAACGGATGAACGTCGATGTCCGTCCATTCGTTTGCTTACTTATATTCTCAAAAGTATGGAAGGACATTTTTCTGAACACTTTTCTTTGGCTATCAGTTAACGACTTATATGAAAATTATAACACTTCTATTTCATAGGAATGATATGTATGCTGTATGTATGATATCAAATACTGAGTGCCGACCGTTTAGTTATGAAGTTATGAGGTATACAAAAGGGTAAGTTTGATATAGACGCCACATAATATGCCTATATGCCATATGTAAACAATGGCGGGTCTAACAATTAAAAAAAATTCCACTCCTTTGAAGGCAGGGTTGGGTAAAATGGGTGATGGCAGTATAATTTATAGGATTATATAGTGAAATTCTTTCATCAAAATACAGCAATGGAAATAGGAATAGCTTAAAATATTTGAATACAACTCTTGTTTAATGTCCAAACTTGAAAAAGTTTTCTCATAACACTACTAAACTACACGCAATAAACTGTTAGAAAAGTTTTAGTCACTCCACTAGAAACTGCAGGCAGTATTTTAAAATATAGGAAATTTCGTAATAATACCAAAATAAAAAAAGGCTTAACAATAAACTGTAATAACTTTACAGTATGTATACGAATGAAGCTCCAGAGAGTAATTATTTATTAATTTATGATGTAAGGAGATAGCATTTAGTAACTTGTATCTTTCATGTATAGTCTACTAAAACCGTCCATATTTTTATTTTTAAGTTTTTATTTTGGCCTTGGAATATCCATTTTTTCTGTCTCTAACAATTTTACCAAAACTGTGGTCACACATTTCTTTAAACTTCTAAAATATTATTCCAACCAGCAGTCCTACTCGCCACGTTATTAGGACTAAGTATGTATTTTTTTTTTTTTTTTTTTTTACATTTTCCGTTTACAGAATTTCGAAATCTAAAGATATAAACGCTGTAAACAATTCCTACTGCTGTTGAATTTGAAAAGCTTGAAAGTTTATATTTAAAGTGGTACATATGCTTCAATTATATAAATATACAAGAAATTGAGTATTTATGTCATCACATGCAATAAATCACTGGTAAAAGTAAGTCAACAAATGGATATCGATATATAATAAAACCACTGATTAGCAATTGATTTGACTAAATTATTTCCAAAATTAAAATGTATAAATAAAAGTCCAAATATACTTACGGATAATACAATTAGTAACCTAACATTGCATCACTGTGGTCGTTAAGATGTGAAGATCATTAACATGAAACGGACACCGTGAACATTCAGTATTGTATTGTATATTGTATTCGTAATCACAAAGGTATGTTACGTGTGTGTTGTTTATTCGAGTACAAACTACAGAGTCACAACATTTAATAATATTTAATTTTTTAGTTTTACACTTTCAGATAATCGGTACAGTACCTATATCTGAAGTTTGTTGACTAGAGAGATGCGGTACAATATACAATACTCGTATATTGTGTACAAAAGTATTTCTCAATGGTAAACGCTACAAATTAATTTCAGTTATAACTAACCATCAAGCACTATTTTAAAAGTGTATATAAAGCGAAACAAACCTTAAAATCAAATCTATTAAGGTATAATTAATCTGAGTTATGAAACGCGCCTGCAGGTGAACGACGCAAACTACTTCCAGCTGCACGCGGCAATGGATGTCCAACTGCTGGTTTAGACAGTACTCCTGGACTCTATGCCACTGGACTTACTGAGACAGCTGTATTTTAATAATATTTAAAACTTAACTCAAGTTAAAGAGCATACGGTTTATTTAAGCATTATATTTAGTGTCACTGACGAGTTTCAGTTACAATTTGCGGATAAATATTAAATGCACTTAAATTGGTGTACCATTATATAATATTACTCGCCTTCGGCTCGCTGGGGGCTACGCCCCCAGGCCCCCAAAGTAAGTGCCTTAAATTCGGGGATATGATTGATTTGGTGATAGGTAAAATTCGGACATGATGTCATGCCAGGAAATTCCCAGGGAGGGGGTTAACGTTACCTGGGGATAAGACGTCAGGGGGTTATCTGGTCATACCAGGAACTTCCCAGGGGGGGGGGTTAAGAGATTTGGTGATTGGTAAAATTCGGACATGAGGTCATGCCAGGAAATTCCCTGGGGAGGGGGTTAATGCTACCGGGGGTTAATACATCAGGGGGTTTAATTTACTCAGTTGGTTATTTGGTCATAACAGGAAATTGCGCGGGGGGGGTTAATGTTACCGGGGGTTAACGACACACCCCAGGCTCCCTTTCGGGTGTTGGCCAAATTCGGGGATAAGCGGAATTCGGAATTATCTTGGACCTATGTTATTTAATTTTTCAGTTTTAATCAAAGTTTTGACTTTAATGGCGTTTTACGGGTTAACCGTTAGAGATACGAGAAAAAGTAACCGGACCTTTCCTGTCGGAAATTTTAATTTTATCTTTCGTTTTTGCCCTCAGATTTGATCTACGACCTACCGTTCAACCACTATCAGGCAGAATGTTAACGGGGGTTAAGACATCAGGGGGCATGGTCTTTGACTGCATTTATTGTTATGTATACCCTTATATTTGGAGCAGGCAGTTACTATAATTTAGTTAGGATATTGCCTGGTCATATGAACAAATTCCCGGGGGGGGTTAATGTTACAAGGGGTTAATGGCACACGTGGGCCTATTTTAGAGGGTGTTGTGTCTGTGAACGTAATACAAAACTCTGTCCCTATCTACTTTTGAAGCTTCACTAACGCTCAGCCAACTCCCGATGTGGAGGGGGGTTTTAGTCACTCGTTAACGTAGTAATACAAGGTCAATCTGGAACCAGCATGAATCGCACTAATTATAGTTGCAAGATTTAAAACCCCTAAAATTGACGACAAAGAATTTGCCTTTTAGAGCATTTACCAGGCTTACGGAGAGATAAACGATATAAAGCTGCTGAACCTTATTTGTAGATCCTATCAATAGCTACTTCAAAAAGTTTTACATTTAAGCTAGGGCCAACGGTTCGGCCACTATCGAGCATGAAAAGTAAGTTTTTAAGTGAAATTTTCAATATAATCACGTTTTAACGGCTAAAATCATGGAAGATAGAGTAAAAGGTCACTAAACATTTTGTGTAGATCGCATTATTTTGTATTAAAATCAAATTTTTAATCTGGGCTAGAACTAAGATTTTGTCTGAAATAGAGCCCAGAAAACAAAATCTCACGTAAAACTCAAAAAATCAAAACTTTAAAACGCGTTATGCGGCCAAACAGTTGAGGATAAAGCAAAATGTTACTGAACTTTTTTTGTAGACCACGTGATTTGCTAAATCCAGATGAAAATTTGTTTTGAGCTACGACCAACCGTTTAGCCGCTATCAAGCCCGGAATGTAAATTTGTAGGCGAAAATTTCAAAATATTTTCACTTAATCGCGTTTTGCGGCCAAACTAATGGAGATAGAGTAAAAAGTCACTAGACCTTTTATGTATATCACTTCATTTCCTATATCTAACCTTCGGTTTATTTTGCCCTCCGACCAATGGTTTCGCCGCTATCGACCCCAAAAACAAAAGTTTTCACGTGGAGGAAATTACAAAAAAATTACACATAATCACGTTTTTCAGCCAAACCAATGGAAATAGGGCAAAAAGTCACTAGACCTTTTCTGTAGATCGCGCAATTTGCTAATTTGATGGGTCAATCTTATTTGTAAGGACCCAAAGTACAATATGTGATTTTGCTCACATTTACAATTCCATTCCTCTCTTTGACCATTTCCATGTACACCATTCAGAATTAATCTGAATTTACAACATTATCAGGACCTTTATAAGGTAAACTATGTTTGAACTTTTACCTTTATAAACTAAAATTATGCCATGAAGTTATACTGCTCACTTCAGAAATTCATTTGATACCACTGGTCAGTTTCAGGTAGTGTTTACAAATACATATTAAATGCACTTCAAACGTTGAAGCATTATACAATATTAATCATTTTAATTGTCAGGACCCAAAGTACAATATGTGATTATGCCCACATTTACAATTCCATTCCTCTCTTTGACGATTTCCATTTACACCATTCAGAAGTAATCTGAATATATAACATTAGTAGGACCTTCAAAAGGTAAACAATGTTAAGTATTTTTACCCTTATAAACTAAAGTTATGCCATGAAGTGATAATGCTCACTTCTGAAATTCATTTGATACCACTGGTCAGTTCCAGATAATGTTTACACATAAAACATTATTAAATGCACTTCAAACGTTGAAGCATTATACAATATTAATCATTTTAATTGTCAGGACCCAAAGTACAATATGTGATTATGCCCACATTTACAATTCCATTCCTCTCTTTGACGATTTCCATGTACACCATTCAGAAGTAATCTGAATATATAACATTAGTAGGACCTTCAAAAGGTAAAAAATGTTAAGACTTTTTACCCTTATAAACTAAAGTTATGCCATGAAGTGATAATGCTCACTTCTGAAATTCATTTGATACCACTGGTCAGTTCCAGATAGTGTTTACACATAAACATTATTTGCACTTCAAACGTTGAAGCATTATACAATATTAATTATTTTAATTGTCAGGACCCAAAGTACAATATGTGATTTTGCTCACATTTACAATTCCATTACTCTCTTTCCATGTACACCATTCAGTAGTAATCTGAATTTACAACATTATCAGAATATTTATAAGGTAAACTATGTTTGAACTTTTAACTTTATAATGTCATGCCATGAAGCGATACTGCTCACTTCAGAAATTCATTTGATACCACTGGTCAGTTCCAAGTAGTGTTTACAAGTAAATATTAATTGCACTTCAAACGTTGAAGCAATATACAATATTAATTATCTTAATTGCAAGAACTTACCGTAAAATATGTGATTTTGCTCACGTTTACAATTCTATTCCTCTCTTTGGCCATTCCCACGTTCATTATACAGTACTAATCTTAATATACAACATTAGAAATACCTTTACAAGGTAAACAATGTTAAGACTTTTCACCTATATCAACAAAAGTTATGTCATGAAGTGATAATGCTCACTTCTGAAATTCATTTGATACCACTGGTCAGTTCCAGATAGTGTTTACACATAAATATTATTTGCACTTCAAACGTTGAAGCAATATACAATATTAATTATCTTAATTGCAAGAACCCACCGTAAAATATGTGATTTTGCTCACGTTTACAATTCTATTCCTCTCTTTGGCCATTCCCACGTTCATTATACAGTACTAATCTTAATATACAACATTAGAAATACCTTTACAAGGTAAACAATGTTAAGACTTTTCACCTATATCAACAAAAGTTATGTCATGAAGTGATAATGCTCACTTCTGAAATTCATTTGATACCACTGGTCAGTTCCAGATAGTGTTTACACATAAATATTATTTGCACTTCAAACGTTGAAGCAATATACAATATTAATTATCTTAATTGCAAGAACCCACCGTAAAATATGTGATTTTGCTCACGTTTACAATTCTATTCCTCTCTTTGGCCATTCCCACGTTCATTATACAGTACTAATCTTAATATACAACATTAGAAATACCTTTACAAGGTAAACAATGTTAAGACTTTTCACCTATATCAACAAAAGTTATGTCATGAAGTGATACTGCTCACTTCAGAAATTCATTTGATACCACTGGTCAGTTTCAGGTAGTGTTTACCAATTATTATAAATGGACTTCTAAAGTTGAAGCATTTTAAAACTGTCACTCATTTGACAAGATCAAAAACAAGACATGTTATTTGGTCTCATTTTAAGTTTTATTTATTTAATTGGCCTTATTATTGTCTAAATAAAATTATACATTGTTAACAGATGTAGTATATTTCAAAACTAAAATCCTCTCTTTCTTATTGATTGTGGTTAATTGTGTAAGAAATAAATGCTATTTTCTTACTTCTCTATACTAAATATTTAATATGTAAAACTGCTTAAATCTATGTTCTATTGATCTTTATGATTAGAGGTAAAAGGACTGTTTACAGCAGTGCGTTGATTATCTGAAACAATTGGTGCAAGATGGTTTTCTTATTATCAAATTAAATAGGAACCGTACAAACTGTACAATGAAAAATTCAACAAATAATAAAACAGTACAAATTTAACCTAAAAGAAAAAGTTAAACATGTTTGTTTGCTTAGTTTTCTTGCCATGTTGATTGTGCACAGCTCTATGCAGCATGTGTTCCTGCTGGCCCATCCACCCATACCCAGTTCACCTGTAACAAATATCAATCCTGTTGGTGGTGTAATACAGTATTCATTCAGAAAATTAGCTACTGGTGGCTTTTTCTATTTTAAATTAAACTCTAGCTGATGCTATCAAAATATTTACATAATATTTTTATTCAATCGCCTTTGTAATATGATCAGCTCTTGATATCGGCCCATATTAAATTAACAGGTTTCTAAAATGTTCTCTAAACAGCCTAAATGGAAAAAAAGGCAGTAAATTTAAATCTATGGCTGTTCACCATTTTATAAATTTTTCCTGAATGTAAATAAAAAACACGAAATTTTATTTGTATTGACAATTTTACTATCTACAAATAGGTATATACATATACTAATATATAAAAATAATATATACAGCAAATTTATTGCACAACGATGTTGGCATGAAAGAGTATTCCACAAAAACAGGAATGACAATAAATCTTTGTGAAACAGCTAAAAGGTTAACATTCCTAATACAAACCAGTTTGTCATCAGATAGTTTTAATATAAGTTAGATGTCTAGACTGATGTACACATACTGGGCAGAAACCCCTTGCAGATGCAGAAAACAAATATAACATAACCCCTTGAAACATTACTGTATTGCTTATGAGGTTGATATTAAGATGTAACTGACAACCTCTTAGTACATACAAAAGTTTAGTTTAAATAGCTTTTTCTTTTCGTTATTTAATAGTAAATATGAATAATTTCAATACCAATCTGACAAGTTTTCATGTATCAATTATACTATTTTATTCGATTAATTTTATAATTATTTATAGATTTTTCATTACATCTTTTCACAAAGTAAGCATAAAATAAGAGTAACATTAAGAAATACTCAGGAAATAATGAAGGAAGAATAGCTGATACAGCAAGAAGAATAGCTGCTAGCTTCCAGGTCACTGACTGAAGATCTCCTTCACATGGAGGGACAACAGATGAGTAGTTTCAGGAAGTAAGTAAGGAACAGAAGGCAGCATCCCGGCAAGCTCCTGGACAAAGAATTTATATAAATTTCGACCACAATATTCTCGCCAGTTCACACACTGTTCTCTAATCTAAATAATCAAATTAATGTTAACAACATGCAAGAGGTGGCACCCAAAGGCAAATTGCCGCATTTGTCAAAATCTAAAAGTATTATTATGTTTAAACAGATAAGCAACTTGGGAACTCATTCTATCTTCTCATATATTTCTTCGTGATCCCTAATAAAACGTTATTGTCCCCTGCACCCAATTCGGCAAAATTTCCTGATGCAAACATTTAAAATTAGAGATACAATACATTCACACATTTTCCATATTTGTTCTTTTAATTTAATTTTTTTTGTACAATCTTCTTTATTTATGCGCTTAAAAAGTACGTACAGAAGTTAGCTCACACGCGACACCCCGCGTAGTGTCAATTTTCCAGTAAATTCAGCAGTACTTTCATGTTTTAATTGACACATTGTTATTTACAGATAATTAAAGTAGTTTATTCTGAGACCCAATGGGTCAAACAAATCACTCAGATTTTTTAAAAGATTTCCTATTGAAGAAAAATATAAAATCATATAACAGGAATTATGTTTTGATACAAATAATAGTCTTGTGAAGAATGTACAGCATTCCAATATAAAATTTTACTTCATAATCACTGGTATAGCAAAAAATAAATACAATTTTATTAATTTAATATTTAAGAATTACTAAATATTTATTTCCTATGAATGAGTACAATGAGTCTGTATCGTTTCGTTCCCACGAGAATCTGCAATTACGCGACTCGCCGGAAGTTCACTATCTATGGAATTTCCGGTCCATGAGGGATTTTAGAAGTGAACGCCCGAGCACGCTGTATTTAAAAAGAAAACACTTTTAGATTGCCTATGATATCGACCTTTCCTCCTACGTATTTAACTATGGTTAATATTTTATGAAATATTGCACTTATTTAGTATATTTTATTAAATTTTTAACAAATGCAATATCGGTCACATAATTCCTTCAAATCTTTAGTCTACAAGGTGTAGACTAGATTGAACAAATTCTCATAAGTGTGTACTCCAATAATAAATTCGAGACACTTGAGGATGGTGTACATCTAAATAATTAAACTTAATAAATTAATACTGGACCTAAGAAATAATTTTTAAGGTGGTTACTGAATCTCTAAATCAAATACTATTGTTTGTTTAAAATAATGTATATCTTGGGCTATGCTTATGTTAAAATGTATAGCCAAACTCCTTGTAGACCATCCTCCATTAGATGTGAAGACTACCTTAAAAACTATTTCTTTATTTCAGGGCAACATGACAAAAAATGATAGTCACTTCAAAACGTAGATTTATAGGCGCAGTAATGATGCACCAAGTTTTATTGTTTTACCCGTAATCCTTAGGGCTAAATCAAGCTTATCAAGGACCCTTTTTACAACCTCTGTGTGGTGTGGTTTGTGTTTGGAATGCAATTGGAAAAGAAATTTCTCACGGTGTCCTTTACAAAAATAAAATTGTATATACTATCTGTTGAGAAATATAAATAAAATTTATCTGAAACTAATTTCACCAAAACCCAATAAACATAGGCTACCAAAATAACTAAAAAGCGTTACTCCAGGCCGCCAGTCTGTAACCTGAATATTAGTGTACCCACACATTTGTTAAAGCAGTAAATAAAATTTGGTTTCAAAAAGCTATTGTAAAATTCTCCTACCAGCATAGTTTGAAGTAGGTAGATTTTGTGACAAATGAATTACGTATTAATAATTGCATACATGATCTATGTGATAACATCCTAAAAATCATTCATAAGATAATTTTCAAAAACTTAACTGTATATTTAAATAATAGTTTATCAGATTACACAATATTTTGGTGTTATTTGAAAATACTAATTAAGTTATGGAGTATCGAAAATGTTAAATACGTTCTACACTAAACTGTAGTGTTCCATAATTGTTCTATTTGCAGCAAATTCTTCAATTTATATATGACAAAAATTTGTTTCACGTTGTAACTGTTTTTTCTTTGCATTAATAACAATTGCGTTAATATCTCCGTAAAGAAATAAATAGGTAGACCTTTTACAATAACCCAAACAGGAAAACCCTTAAAATTTTGATATCGTTACTTCAATGTATGTTTCCAATATCAAAAATTTCTCATTCCCTGTTCATAATTTTTAATCTTGATTTACAAATAGGCAACAGAATATGCTTAATATGTACAAGACAACATATTGGCAGATTGGTCAAGAAAAGGCCGACCACACGGTGTTATAAACAGGGCCCTAGGGCCGTTTAGTTGTTAAATAAGTTTTATACACCTGAAAGAAGATGGTAGAAATTAATTCTTGAGATGTGGTGATAAACTTTTTGAAACATATCACAATGCGAAATGTCTGAAATTTTATCATCCTTTCAAATTATTCATCATAAATAACCAAATTTAAACAAGTTTAATACCTACTTAGAATTCATTGCACACTGCAAATTCTTCTTGAATTACTTCAGTACTACTCATGACTTTTTAATAATGCTGAAAATTTGCTAGGATTTTCATAAACAATACATTTTTGTAGTATGTCCAAAAATAACCAATAATTCCATTTAAACACAATCCAATAAAAACTGTATAATCTTATTTATTAATTTCTTTGGTTTTGATTGCTTTGTATTATTACAGAGAACAGGTATTTTAATTTGTAGATTGTGTTGACTTATCACTTATCTTTTTATAAAGGTTTTGAAAATGTGAAGTATTTATTTTTAAATGTTACAAGGAAAAGAAACTGTTATAAAATGCAATTCTCCTAAAAGTATCTATTAGACATTTAAAATAGTACTAAATATTAATAAAGCAATACTTTTCTAATAAGGTTTATTTTACTCAAAAATTAAACGGTGGTCATAAATAAATTTTTATACTGGCTGAAATGTTTCTAACATTCTTGTATATGCATATTTAAACCATACGGTATTTTAATATTAATTTTAATTAAACTAATGTAATTATTTATTTGTGCTCGTTATGAAACCTTTGGTTTTAAAAGGCCTCGTCCAAAAAATAAACCTTATTGAAAAATTATTGTTTTATTAAAATTTGGTACTATTTTTAATTTCTTTCCTCAATGGCTCCAAGAGTCTTCAATCTAAGACACATTTTTAAAACTACTAGTCCTTTTAACTTTAAAATATTAAATAACGAAAGAGTAAGTCAGACCACATGTTAAAATTTTTTTATTGTACTGAAATTTGTTTACAAATCTATTAAGTATCTATAAATTGAGCTAGTACTAAGTTATACTGGGCTTGACATAAATTACTTTTACATTTATTAATTAAATACATTTATCTTACTACACTAAGATAAAAATCAATAATTTACTTACCTTGAGATGATCGGACAACGCTGTAAGTACAAAGAAGCATTGAATCTCATGACCCCACTGTGAAATTTAGTTGAACGTTTTCTATGTCGTCGGGTAAGATCGCCAGACCACAGGCAGGTTGAAGTCAACAGCGATGAACCAAAACAAGCCCCACCCAACCGTGGTGTGTTACCGCGCTAATAACTGCAACCCAACTATCACAACACAATCGCGCTTGGGCTCAACGACTGACTGTGACTGGTGACTGCTCAAAGCTAACGCCAGCTGTCACCTCACTAAACCTGCGCGTGCCCTACTGCGCGTTTGAAAAGATATCCTCCATTTCTCTCTCAGTCTCTTTAACTCCGAGATAAGATAATTTCTTGTCTCTCCAGTCAATCTGTGGGTTTAAATGAAACTCATTGTTAATTATTTGTAATAACTTTTCCTTCTATAAAGAATGGCTATTTTGCGTACCTTCTATACTATATTCCATGTTTGACAGGAATTCTAAGTAAAGCACTCCATTTTTCGTAAACTATTATGTATTAAATCTGTAAAAATTACATATTATACCTTTATTAGCTTAATATGACTACAAAGTATTTATTTAAGTATGATTATTGCCTGTGGTAAAACACAATTGTGTGTGGTTATTGTCATATGAAATCTGACTCATCGCATATTTGACTACAAAAATTGTAGATTCACAGCAACATATTTCACAGAATTAAAAATAACCACACCGTTCATAGCCTTAATTAATTATGTCTTGATATCATCCAAGGTAATTTAAGAATAATCAGGCTTTCCCTAAAAACTCATTACATCTGTTTTATTGACAATATAATATAACTTGAGTATAAAACCTCTCAGGGAGTTGTATACTACGTGCCCTTTCGTCGTCAGATGTTAGATATATTCCACATTGATGTAAGTGAATTATTTTATTAAAAAGATAAATGTATCATTCTTCTGCTAATTTCCGGTATAATATATGATACAAAATACAATAATGAACAAAACATAAAAAGTGTAATAATAAACTACCATAACAAAAATTAATATTTGTATCTGTCTCATTATAGAAATATTGGGTCTTTTGTAGAAGAGGACCGCCAGTCTTGAAATGTTTTCTATGGATACAGGACCAACAAAACCACATTGTACACTCAGTATATATGTATTGGACAAAATTTGAACACATTTTAAAGAAAAAAAAATTGTTACAAACTATATAAGGGTTTATTCTTGTGGAGGCCAGAATAGGTTCATGTCCCGCCAGATAGCTTGAAACAGATCGTCATAAGACCCTTCAAACAAACAACATGCCATCGCTATAGAACATATTTCAAGACTAGTGGCACTCTACTACAAAAGACCCGAAATATTTATTTATTGTGTAGTCTATGGTATTTAGATCCAATGCAAAAGCAGTGGTGCATCAAGAAATGTTCTCTGAAGTGTGCCTTGAAAACAGTAGAGTAGAGGGTATAAAAACTCTATATCAGGGGCCCAGCCACCCCTGGGGAAAGTTTTGAAACATTAGGTCCTAAAATTAATATTCTATAGTACTTCTCAACTAATAAGAGGAGGTAAAATATCAGCTCAGAGCATAAAGTTTTCAATAAAACCTTTCTACCACCAATCACCAGGAAGCTTATATAGGAATAATCCTCTACTACAAGTACAGTTTAATATGAAGTATATGCGACTAAAACAAAATTGAATCATAAAATTAACAAGATACTTAACAAAATAGTTCAGTACAATCACTAAACAAGAGCAAAGCTGCATCATGACTTCGGATCAAAAAGTATAGATACCCTTTTAATAACCTTTTAAAATACTTAAAGTATTTAAGTACTCCGAGGTGAAATAGTAATTGGGTTTATACTGATACTGCTTAAAGAAGTCACGTGCCTTAGTAGATGGCCATGGATCTCGATTGTAGGACTGTAGGTCCACGCCTAGTTTGACGAGAGTGGCTGACGTCACTTTTCTGCAGCGTAGGACAGTTAGTCCGCAGGTGTCGGCGTGGACTAACTGTCCTACTTTTCAAAACTGACCTGGCCGTGCATTACTTTTTCTACCTGCACTTATTCTTTATTCTGGTCAGTGATGTTTCCACTACATTCGCACAGCGTACTGGTAAAGCAGTAAATATTAACAACAGTTTACTCAAGCTATCACATATGAAGTGGATTACTAATAGGGATTATATCTTAACGAATTCCACATAGCATTATATTACTTTCTGATTAATTTGGCATTGTCCTAATGAATCATAAACACCTACAGTAAGTTTGTATTAGTTATTCCTTATATTGGACCATCGTTTGTATAATACTGTATATACCAGTAGACACGTTACTCGTAGTACCTACACGTTAATTGCAATGGATGGTTTATTGTTTTATTAACATTGTTAATAGTGAAAATAACCATTTAGTTCATATCTAATATATCATTTTTAAAGTTGTACCAAATTAAGTTAAATAGATACGAAGAAAAAATATGTTATTACCTTAAATAGTGGCTTTTGGCATATAATCCAAACAGTAAACCAAACATCTGCCTACACAGACATACTAACTTACATAATAGTGACCTTATGCCGCTAACGATACGTTGTAAATACTCAAACAGGAATTTGATGAACGGCTAAAAAATTTGTCTAGTTTCATTCAAACTTCCAATTGCTATTCATCGCTATATAACGCTGCGAAAAAAATTAACGTTATTTCAAATAGTGATCCCGGAACGACAGGAGATAACATGTTTAATTACTAGCAGTTATAAGGACCTCGAACGCTCCAAATTATTAAATTTATTCTTAAACCCTATTAGTTTTATTCCCCTTTAAAATAAACCGTTAACCATTAAAAGTTTTAAAATTTAGTGTTAATTAATAAAAAAGCCCTATAGTTAATATTGCTTTGTTTTTTCGAACAAGGTACATACAAACTTCTAAGAAGCCTACTTCTGTCAAAAGTCAAATAAACTATGCGTTTTATAACTATATAAAAGTTATATAGTGCATTCTTTTGATGCCTGCATACAGTACTCATCATGCATACTCAATATTTACTAAAGTGTACAGTTAAAAGTAGACTTTTAATAAAACTTGTAGTTTATTTATCTAAATATTTGTCTTACTTGTGCTCAACAGTGGTCACAAAAAAGTTTGAAATGAGAAGTGTTGTTATTATCAAGCTTACTCTATGCTTTCGTGACTAAATGTAAGGTGATTTATGATTGTGCTACTATAAAACAATGTTTACACAGAACAATTGACTAAAGTTAAGAGGCTCTTATACTATTATATAAATGTCTTGTTCTCTTTACGTGATTTTTCTGTGCATTCTTAAGATATTTTAATCGTTGTTCTCCTAGTCGGAGCGAAAACGTATCCAATAAAGCAAAGGCCACTATAATCGTTACAGACATTCTTAAGTTAGAAATGGCGTAACTAACCTGACTGTATTTTATGTCTATAATTTTGTTTCATTTTTTTTGCAGCTGTCTTATGTAGTGTACTGAAAACTATTTAGCAGATATAGAGTTTAGATCTCGAAACATCCATTCAAGTGCTACAGTGTGAGTACGACGATCCCTTGTCAACCCCTCATCAAAAGAAACCCGTGAGTCGGACAGTGGGTCCCAGGCCGGGACCGTGGACCAACTGTCCACCCCTCAAGAAGTAGGTAAGAAATGCTTCCGGCAGTTTTATGACGTGGACCTACAGTCCGTTTACCATAGTGCTCAGCGTTCATTTCTGTCAATCTTCGCTATGACTTCGAGCCTTTCGACCAGCCACTTTTCGAATACGAAAAAATATGATATTCCCACTAAAAAGCCCACTATAACCGGCCTATCAACAATAACCCAAATTGTTTTTTTTTATTTGCTTTGTACTAATAGCGTGTGATAACCCGCTAAGGTACAAGTCACATTAACAAGATCTTCAGATTTTCCCACCTGTTAACCCAAATTTAAAATAACTCTGTAACCTGATTTTTACTACACAACAATTTGCAAAACATCTGTGTTTTGTGCAGGTGTAGGCCTTTACAGAATATCATAAACCTTTCAATATTAGTAAACAATAGAATCATAACGAAGGCAATAAACCCTAGGTTCAATTAAAAAATTACCGTGCGGTAAGTGTAGAACGTACTCAACGAAATTTTAAGCGATAGCCTACAGTAAGTTTATACGCGTGGGAAAGGAAACGAACTTCCGGTGTTGTGCGCTCCCGTTGAAGCCTCCTTAGAATATTTGGTAGACTATACAAGTTAAAACGTTATCCATTAAAATTGGCAACTCAGAGTAACAACTCAAGTCATCAGTTACGCAATTGTGTAATTTGGAAAATATTGCATACACAATTAGTTTCCATCAAACGCAATCAAATCGGTTACAATTTTAGTCTGAATAGAAATATGTTTAGCGATGAACTGACCTATATGAAATTATTTATGGCTTTTGCTTAACATAGACATTTAATTAAATGCACATATTTTTATAATCTTGCTATGTTAATTTGCATTCCTTACCAAAACTCTAAAGCCAGTAAATCCGTATTTGAAGATAACCCATTAACCAGATTAAAAGCAATAGAGTATACGAAATGAGTCTAAACGTCATGGTTGAGGTGGGCCGCTGGAGAGTTTTATCTGGTTCAAGAATGTTAAGAAGTTCTAAAAAAGGAACCGGGCCAAAGGAACTTGGGTGACAAAGTGCTCAAAACTCTTCTAGCCCGCACGGTACTAGACAAGAAAACACGTCTCACTAAACCTGCCGATCAAACATTTAAATGCAATTTTCAAATTTATTCAACGTTATATAAGATTAAATTGAGAGGCTTATATTACTAAGTAAAAAGGTAGACATGATACATTAATAACGATATAGATATTTGCCTGTCTAGGCCCTCTTTCCTCCTTATAACTTAGAGAGGTTGTAAAACAATAACGTGTAATTTGATTTAAAATATTTTTTATTATTAATCCACCGTTTTCTATTATACTTTGTTGGTTGAGTACAATGTCAAGGGTGAAATGGAACGAATAAAATTTGATAGAGAACGTTTCATCGTTATCTACCTGTGAGATCTGTGGACTGTGTGAAGTCAGCTGTAGGCTACCCGGAAACTGCCTTAGCTTTGTGCTATTTTTATACTACTCCTCATCTAGCAGATTTCTGTACTGATGGATATTTTTTATCATTTTAATAGTTTATTTTGGTTATGTGTACTTAATTGTAAAAACACTCCATTGAAAGCGTCAGCAAGTAGTTTTGTCATTTGAAAGTAACCAGATAATTTTAAAATGTTCACATACACACTAGTCATAGTTTATAAGAAATTTGTATCTTTGATTCTTTATTTTAATCTACCTATATACAACATTATACAATGAAATAAAGGTACTTTACCCGAGGAATAAATTACATTATGTTAACAATTCATGTAAATTTATTATTCTCGTTTAGAAGTTCATCATTAATGTAAAAATTAAAACACTTGTAACTTTATACATAAAATTTTATAAACAGTTCTGATAGATTAGTTTATATTAGCAATAAAATAGACACTTTTAGAAAACAATCTGATTTCTGGAGTAGGATAAACTCAAACAATATAAATATTCGGCGAGGACTTCCTTGAGCCTGGCAGGCTCACGGCTCGAACCGAGGGGCGAGGGAGTGTTGGTTTATTGCACCCTCGTCACATTTGAGATAATGGGTCATTGACAGGTGCAACATGCTATGGAGGACCTCCCGTATCCGGTTGTGACACATTGTACTGTTTATAGCTTTCGTCTCGGACACACAATTACTAAATAAATTCCTGGAAATCATGAGCATTGTTGTACATTTGTTTTCATTGAAACACTGCAATTCACTATTTTGTTTGTGTTGTGGAATTATTCAACAAAATTGCATAGTTTGTTCTATTATGGTGGCATAACAGTAGTGGAATATCTGACATGGTTGAGGAAGAAATTAACACGTGTTATCGATCGGTAAATAAATATCGTAATAATGGATGAACGTTAAAAAATATAAATCGACGAAAATAAATCTATTTTGTAGTTTGGAGTTTATCATATTTTTCTAATAGTTATAACATGAGTCTAACAGTTTCCACTAGATAGTCCTTTTGGTTACAGTTTTAGAAAACTACTCGTATTACAGGAAACAACCTCAGATCCGTCAGAAGAGACAAATTCTTACCAATGTCCATATCTGATCACGAAGGCCTTTTATTTAACAGTTTGTCAGAAGATAAAAAAAAAAAAACTTAAAAAGTATAATGAAAATCATTAGTAAGAATTCAAACTATACTACAAAAAAAAGATTAACACAGTATTTTCATTGAAACTGGTGTAGAAAAACAGTTATTTAAATAAATTTGTATATATACTTTTAGTAATCATTCCAAAAATGCTCCTTTAAAAAGAAAAATTATATTTCACAAAATAAAACATGGAATTTTAAACAGTGCCATCATTTATTTGTGTATTACCAACCTAGCTTTTTTAATTGTGTTCTAGTTAGATTGTATCTTATTATATTATATTCGTGAGTTAAGAAATGTCTGGAAGTTTTATTATAGGATTAACTATGAGATTACGTAGGAAGTACATAAAAATGCTACATCAGTATCAATGTCTACAGAAATAATTTCTTATCATTACTGCCATCATACATTAATTACTACAGTTTGTTCACTTTAAAACAACTGTTATTGGAAGGGCTGATTCAATCAAAAGGGAGTTTTAATAGTTTAGCTCTACTTCACCTTCCACTTTGTGTAGTGTTTGAAATCTGACATTCTGTCACAACCTTGACTACTGGAATCTGGAGTCCACGTCCGTATAAAAGGATTCGACAAAGATCAATACAGCAGAGTACATTAGGAATATGATTTCGATATCCTTGATTTTGCCAGCTTAAATAGGGTCCTGACATAATAGCCTAGGCCAACAATTAGCCTAGACAGTCGGTAACGAAGAAGCTCAAAACGCAATCTCGGCAACAGAGCCACATACGCTACAAAAGAGTGTCTGTCTCGTTTACCCAGAAACAACACACACAAGAAGAGGCATTTTCAATGTTTCATCAGCTGCACAATTAAAATGGAGCAAAATTCAAAATGCACATTTATCGCTTTGTTTTAGAGGCTTGCGTGTTAAAAATAAATGCTTTTTACTAATTCAATATAATATAAACAAAGTAGCAACAAGCCACACCACGTGTTGCATAACAAACTGAGTTTGCATTCAAAATTTCAAATCTATAACACATCTTATTTTCGATATACCTGCAAGCAGATAGAATGATAAACAGTCGCACAGAAGAGACATTTTTATATACCCCCGGTAGATAAAATAAAAATTGTGTTGGCTTACTGAGTGATAACAACCCAACCTAGTCTATATCAAAATGAAGTTAACAGAAGAAATCTTTCTCGAGATAACTTACCACATTATAGTCTCATATTGAATTATGTTTTATAGCAGTGTTCCAGTAATGGAAGTTTCGGTGAGCTAAATTGGGGAACTGCAACTCGAGAGTTCTCTGATATTAAATATTGTCACCTATTTTTAACATTGATTTCCACTCTGGTAATTTTTTCATTTTACCATATGAATAAAAATTTTCCATGTAAAAAAGTCTTTATTGGACTAGGTTTGTTCTCAAATTTATTTATTCTGCCATATTTTCATTGCCCCAATGTTTGCATATAATACCAATAAAAATATAATAGCTAACGCTAGGCCATATCCCATGGAATGACATTCACCATTATTGAACTCAGTGTTATCAGCCAAATTCAATGGTTGACCTCATTCTTGTTTATGTAGAAATGAAGTTTCAATTAAGTCTAATTATGACATATTTTTCGAAATGATACACATGATCTTGTCATATGATACATTCACGTTCTTTTCATTTTATTGCGTTTCATACTAGTGTTTAAATAATAAAAGTCTACACATCTAGTCACCACTCACCTTAAAAATGGTGTGGGATGTGTTGGAATAATTAGTCTACATGTGTTAATACGTCATACAAGTTGTTACCCGCGGGTAAAAAAAAGTCCGAAGCCAACTTTATCAAAACACGTATGATGTAATATAATGGTCCTCTATAATGTGTTTCAAACGTAAGTAGTCATATGACCAGGTTCATATAATTTCAGTGTTTATGGTTAGACGATCAGAGGTACAAAATCTTATATCATGTTTGGTTGGTATAGGAGCATTCATTTCTCGTTCAAATTCATCATATTTCCGATGCCACAACTGAATTTACCTCGTTGCTCTCATCAAGAAATTATTTACACTGGTCTCCGAAAACAGCTTTGATTAAAAAACCGCTTATTTCCAGCTATTGTGATCTACTGCCGGTCTAATGTATTTTTAGTGCCATAGATGAGTTTTCATCGTTGTCCTGACGAGGGAAATATATTTACCTTCTTAGGAATGAAAAGCCTACTTCGATCAAATCTCTCTCTGGTTCCGAGCATTTCAACTGACTTCGAGTCTATTGTAGTTACGGTTCCATAGTTGAATTTGCCTTATTTACCCGATTAACAAAATATTGACGAAAAAAATATATATACAGTCCTAAGAGACTGAGAACAGGAGTTTAGTGTCAGCTAAATTTGATTATATAATATAAATAAAATAGTGCTTAAATTAAATAAACATATTGGTGTGCTGCCTTAGTATAATGTTTACACAGAAAGGTTGATTACTTGACAGGCTCATTCAATAAAAAGTACGAAACTTTAAAGACCAAGAATTGGAACTTTCGCTATTTTTAAGTCCATTATGGTGGAGCCCGGAAAGTTTTTCGAAATAAGAATAGGCCCATATTCGTTCCAGGAACCGTAGGAATGTCTATGTAAAGTTTCAGTACAATCGGTTGAGTAGTTTACGCGTGAAAACACAACGAAGAAACAAAGGCACTGTCGCATATATAATATTATTAGGACGTTAAAATATATAATGGGTAAATTGAGTTTGTTTACAAATATATTTATTGTGCTTTGTTACCATTATCACAATGGTTACCCATAAGACTAATGTAATACATGCTAAATGTCACCCAAATCTCATGGTGTGACGTTTACCACAATCGAACGCAGTGTTCCTCACACAGTACTGAAGCTTCATGCATAAACAAACGTCTATATGTTAGTTAGTTTCTGATATATCGTGCGGAAAGACAGTTTTAAATGAAAGTTGTCCAGCTCCACGACTGATAGGCTTCCCACTAAGTCAATTGTCATATAACCTCATGATCGGGGCAAGGTAGTTTATTGAGCTAAAGGGGCCCGACTGGTTAACATCCCAGATGCTGTTTATTGTTTGGTTGATCATATATAATAAATATATAGCAGGTTCTTTCATTACTGCCATTATCAGAGCTAATATTTATATAAAATTTATAAGACTTATAATTTTTATTACTTTGATCAATAACATTGTAGTAATAGCGTTTAATAGTAAATAATCAACACTGGTTTATGCATAATACGTAACAGACCAGTTATCTTAATTGGTTATGAGAACTAGCTCCTGAATAAAATTTCATAATGAAATGACAGTTGTTGCTTGCAAAAAGATTAATTTTAATTTCCTGTTTTACTTAATAAAAGACAACATATTTAATACAGGAAAATGTTATATAATTTTATTTTAGCATTGGAACATATGATACGTCAAAAATATATATTTTATGTGTGTTTGCTAAACTCAATACTTTCAAAACATTTGTTGAGTGTCTGGCATTATTGAGAATTTGAGTTTTCATATAGTAAAATAATACAACATTTTGTTATGAATGTATTGTTTGTTATTTACGGTGATTTAATTGGACATACATAGTACAGATACAATAAACATTCCAAATGTATACTTATATTTATTAATTAATGTTAGGTTGAATAAAGTTTAATAATTAAAATATTGTTTTCTATTTATTCTATGATTTGTATGAACAACCACATTTTAAAACTATAAGTTAGATACACAATTGCAAATATACATAAAATAAAGATAAATATTTAAAGGTTGAATTTAAACTAATTCTTTTTAGGCTGCTTTACATAACAATCCACATGAATTATTAAATTTGCGCTGAGGCTGGAACGCCTTCAGAATTGCCCCTGAAACATAGCAACATGACGGTCGCCGGCGACTTGCTCTGGCACAGACTGTACTTCTGGACTTTGTGACACTGGACTTACTGACACTGCTGTATTTTAATAATATTAAACTCCTGGACTTATTGAAAACTGGACTTTATGAAACTGCGTTATATTTTAAATTAATATTAGAGAACTGGACTTTGTGAAAACTGGACTTTATGAAACAGCCAGTATTAAAATGGCAAAATACAAGGTCCTGGACTTAATGAAAACTGGACTTACTGAAGCCTAGAAAATATATAGCCTGATTTTTATACATGAGTGTATCTGTAATTATTTGTGAATTTTTCGTCATAGTAACATAAAAATATGTAATTAGAAGGAGACAATATTTATATAAAAAGAACTAGTAACTGTAGTATAATAATACCCACTCTGATACTGTATGAAGTACTAAATGCAAGGATATCCGATTTATATCCTGGCTTTTCCACGTAATTCACAGTATTCCTTCTTTCCAGTGATGTGGAATACTGCATTTGAGTGGTATAACGATGTAAATTTAAAGGATATAGATTTTATTGACTAATCTTTTCTAAATTTAATAAATGCTCTTACCTAATAAACGCTCTTACCCAAGTAATTGTGGCAAAATACAACAATACAAATTCTTCATCTCTACTTTAACCACTATAAACTGTTCCACTAGGGTTCGGAAATTGACTTACAGACAATTAAGCCATTATCTGTGTGATAGTAACCATAGTTTGCTTTTTAACAGGAAGAATAAAGAAATACGCTAGATTTTATAGCATACAACTCTCCCTTTCATCTTAATTTTTTCAGGTAATAAAATCACTATTTATTACTTTATAGTTCTGTTAAAAAATAAATGTTTTGAAAAGCACTAAAAATTTTCAATTTATACAATTTAATGTCCAAGAGCTGACTAAGTTGTAACAATATTTTAAACAACCCAGCTCGAAGGACCCAAAACTTATTTGAAGTATATAAGAGTTGTGGACTGTATTATAGATATGTCAAAATAATTTTAAAATTAATATTTTTGTGCGAGTAGCACTAATCTTCGTTGATACTGGAAGTGGCGGAGGCTGCACCCTCTCTCTGTGGAGCAGATAACGTAGTAATGAATAAAAATACTCGCGTTGCAATTAATTTTATACAAGATAAATATAGAAATTCAAATATACAAATAAAACATTACTGAGACTGTGAACGGTAATTGAGCGTGCGTGCTGAGTCCATGGATGGAGGGAGGAGAATCGCCGATTATACTTAATAAGTCGTTAAAGCCGCTTTTTATGGCTTTGAAGGAAACTATAGTTGTTTAATTAAGCGATATATATCGTGATCAGTGATAATTGGAAGCCATTAGGTAGGCCAGAGCTGTGAAGATTGATTTGAAATGTATGCTATAATGTGGGTAATTTTTAAAGAAAACTTTAAGATTAAAAATAAGAAGTATATACAAATAATGTCGGTAAACTATACAAACTTTGCTGTGAAATAATAATGAACTCATGCATATAAAATAATATGTGCCAGTTGTAAGAAATGTACAAAATTAAAATTTATTAAAATGTATTCTCCTTCCAAAAATATGTTGAGATGCTGCGCTAAAATAATAAAGTTCAATTTATCCAAAGTGTCTGCTCGAATATTGGATTGTGTAAAGCACTCACTCTTGCTGTACCTCCCAGAGCCTGTGAATAAACAATTTGTTGTAAAACATTTCCACTTGAGTATTTGTTACGAAGGCCATTTCTACGTACAAACAATACATTTAGTGTATAACCATTTTGATATAACTTCCTCAAACACAACAAAATGAGTCTTAATGTATTGTTTAAATGTTAATCATTTTAAATGGTAAGTATTCTTCTTTTAATAGACAAATATTGAATTATGCCTGATATGGTTCAAAATTAGCACTAAAGATCCGTTTTGATAAATGCATACTATATTAGTTTCCGGTATAATCCTATATAATGTTGTGCGTTAAAATTTTAAACACAAGCGCATTAGTGCACGCAACTATAGATTATAACATTTTTATTTAGATAGCTCTGTCCATTTGTTCATGCCATGGTGTACGAGCACATATTGTGGTAGTGTTAGTTCAGTTACTCCAAACTAATGATTGTTATTAGGCCTACAACCTGTATATGCTAATAACACTTAACATAATATCTCCTATCCTTGGGCTGTTTTACGTAAATACCATTCATACAAAAAAAGGCTGTTCATACCTTTATGATTGCTTGTCGTTGCTAACACTTTATATTTTATAATGAAAGCATTATTACATCAAATTACAATATTTCATATATTAATGAGTCTTACTTAGTATCACTCATTGAGCTTTAACCTATTATCATCAATAAATCTCAAGCCTTAAATCCTATTTCTATGATTAAAACTATCTCGGATTCAAAAACAAAATGCTTTTTGTTATTTAACTGCTATAGAACGCAGTACAAATGGAGACATGTTACGGAAACTCTACTGTTTTCTGGTTAATAAAACAGATCAGAGCTGCAAAGAAGTGCTTTGTTTGTATTATTCAGCGCGACAGTAAATCTTCTTTTGTGGAGTCGAGAATTCCACTGTAGTTCTAAACTGTTCGAAGTGAACAATACCTTGAAAACATGTAGTCGAGTTATTTAAGTTTTATTTTAAATAAGTGTTTAAGTCTTTTTTAAACTTAAAATACAATAAATAACAAAACCCATAAGGGATCCTCAACAGATTATTTTCTATTTCTTTCCCAACATATAAAATGAACTGGAGAGGTTTAGACGGCAAGTACCACAGTCAAGTGTCCTCGTTATGGTTCTATAAGTCTCTCTCTGTGATTGGCCACTTGCTTCTGGACAGCTTTCACGAGTAAGTAATAGCTTTGAGGTATAAGGGCCTTACGAAAGTTGCTCATATTACCATAAAATGATGTGGTTCGTTATTTTCCTTATACACTTAATATTTATTATTGGAATATTGTTTAATATTGCGTTTTAAACAACTTTGCAAGCCAACGTTTTTAAACAAATGTATTACCCGATTTATGCAATAATTATAGAAGTGCAACTGTTAATCGAGTTACCACTTTTGAGAAAAAGGAACTAAAGGAAATAAAACCAATAATGTTTTAAAACGCGTCGTCTGTTATGTTGATGATTGTATTTTATCGGCGAGCCACGTAAACAATACGAAACTTGCCCATTCACAAGTAAAAACAAGAACCAATCATACGAGACCACTGACTGAGTTATAGCTATTCTATCTTGTGCAAATATCATTTGGACACACTGAACTTACACAAAGTATTTAATCCGTCCCATAAGAATACCTTATTGGATCTTCTTATGTTAATATTACTGGATTATTCTGTGGGATCACAAAAACATAAAATACTTGATAAATCATAAGATAAATAACTATATTTTAGTATTTCAATCTGGGTCAGGTTGTTGAATTTATTGCCAATGTTCATCGTATATGTTGTACTTGTAGCTTGAATGCGAGTAGCAAATGCGATAAGACATTGTAAAACACATTTACTGGATGTATTTAAAATACAATTTAGACTTGCACACACAAATACTAAATATGAAATTAATTTACAATTCCGTCTAGCATATGGCTACATATTATTGGAGCATAATGGTACGGCCTAGCTGATATTCGTGTACAAACATTTGCTATGGAAATTACGTAAGTTCTTAAACGTTTTATGAAACAAATCTTTTATGAAATATAATTTAATCATATGTTTGTTACTTGCAGAATAAATGCATGTTCTATCTTCATACAATACTCCTTAATAAGAAAATTCACATTTTAAATACATTATTTTCTTCCTATTTAAAAATAATATTTTTTTCTTATCATTGAAATATTTCATTATTATCTTATTTTGATTAATTTTCTAAGGTCTATAGGGTACCAACAAATTATTTTAAAAACTACTGCAAATTGTAAAGTCACAATCCAGAGAGAAAAGCATGTTAATAAAAAGTTTTAATAATTTTACAAGTTTTCCTAGCCCTATTACATAGAACCTTCACTTAAATTCTAAGTGTATAATTTCTTCTTTGTCTGAAAACTTCTAAATTCTTTTGTCAGTGAGTGGTTAAATGTTATCATTCTTTTACTATAACAGTACATTTGATAAGTTTGAATTTGTTCAACATCCCGACAGTAAAATTTATTTTACACTTTTTTTACAGAAAACTGAAATAACTAACTAATAAAGTTAGATTGAAGAGATTACGATACGACTCAGTTATGAGGTCCACAGTCGTCCAAGCGAGTAACGAGCCTAGCTCCACTGAGAGCTCAGTGGTCAGTTCTATTGTGTTTGGTGTTGGAGGATATATGTGGACCTGCACAAATCGTCTTATTTACGGACCTTACCTATGATTTATTAAGTGTAATGAAATAACCGTAAGGAATATATTTCCATTGGTGTTAGTGGTAAAAATGATGTCAACAAGAAAGTACAGAATACATAAATTTGTAAAAATACACCCAATATGATATTCAAAATATATTTAAAATGTGAAATGTTGAAACGTGTAACCTAATTATATAAAAAATCACAGCAATTAATTTACAGCGACTTGGATTTTAGACTTTTATTACTCAAACACTAATATCAATTTGAAAAATCCGAATGTATCATATGTCAAAATTATTTCATATGTAGAATTTAAACTTTGGATGAAACATCAATGGAATATGTTTCAACAACAGTATAACAATTAAATATATTACGTTCACTAGTTTTTGTTAGACCTACATATGATGTAACGATTTTAAGATGTGAGGTCTTCTTAATTATTGGCCTTTGTCTGAGAATATTTCGATTTGATGAATCCTAAGGGAAGGAATATGTCAACTTGCAGAGTTTATTTGGTTTCCTTTTTCCTACGGTGGAAATAATAAAACTAAATTACCTACAGACTTAAAAGTTTGTACGAACCTTCATTTTTATTTATGTAACACTTATATCGATGATGGAATGTAAGGGACTTATTATAAGTTCTATAATAAGAGATTTAGCTGGGCTTTAGCGCATTCTACACTCCATACTGATGGTTTTACTATGTTGGCTAAGAAGAAATAGCACTCTAAATAGTTTTTTTAATATAAGTTAATTATGAGATGTACCATGTCACATTTTTTGTGGTAAAGTAAAAAATAAAAGCTGTAGTCGATATTAAAATCTAGCGCCAATAATTTCATTTCATTTCACTCTTGCTTTGCAGTATACTCCCTAGCACACCTAAGCTTTCGTTTTTACAACACAGCTCTAAAACTAAAGAGACTAATGTAGAACTAATTTCTACATTGCCTGCGGCTGGATGCAAATATTCTTTTACATATTATTTTCTGTATGTTTATCTGTCAAGGAGATCTTGAGAATGAATTGAGCTATATATTTTAAAATTCGGAAGGGGCAACGTATTTGAAGCCTTCTACACGTCACGTGGTCTAGCAAACACCTTCCCTGTTCAATACGAAGAGATAGTAAAGAATTATCTATTTGAAGTTTAATAGATCTAAAAACACAATTTACTAAACACAATCAATAGCTCATTTGTACAAAATAGACACTGTTTGGATAGTTGTAAAAAATTTTTACTTTATTTTAATACCCTTAAGTGTCTTTAATAGTACGTAATCGCTCATAAGTATTCAATTTCAGATGCATTTTACATAAGTTTATTATAAAACTTGTGTATAACAAATATAAAAATGCTAAGCAGGTGAACGTATGATATACAGGCAGATAGTAATGGTATATGGTGATTCATAAAGAGAGACACTTAGCTTGGTAGAGTGGATCTGCCCTCGTATTGCGTTGTGACGAAATAAAACGGTTTTCAACCCTGCGATTGAAAAAGAAATAAAATGAACTTATTAAAAACAGTAGGATGATTTGGAGCTAGTATACGTTAAAATATCAAACGTGTTGTTACCTGGCCTTACACACTCCATTTCTTTTTTTTATTCCTTTTCTTACCTAAGGTTCACATGGCAGCTTTGGACAGTTTTCATCATCTTAAAAAAGTCTGGTTAACTATCCACTAAAGCAAACCTTTATCATTTTTGATGTGCGACCCAAGATGGCCAAAATCGTGCCAAGTCATCGTACAAATCATTGAGATTATGATATCGACTTCAATTATCTGACATTCTCTGACAGAACCAGCTAATGACTTGTCACCGCAATAATCGATCATGTTCCCAGTTAACATATCTAATAAATCAATTTCACTAAACACTTATAAAGTACAACAAACAGTTTGGCGCGATCGTTGTCATTGCTTTTGTTATGGTTGGAGTCTTGTGTTTAAATTACATTATGCTTCGCCCTTTTTAACGACGCCTAAAAATGACTTACAAAATTCAGTTTAAGAAAGGTGTTTCTAGGCCCTTACAAATTAAACGTTTTCGTAATTAATTGTATTATCAATTCGGTTAGTTGTGTATTTGGTTGTATTTCTAATTTATAAAGTACATATCTAAATAATATTGCATAATATACGTAAAAATATTTCATTTTACATTAATTTGACAA